>NC_061108.1:85066598-85099098 GCF_015104395.2 Macrobrachium nipponense
ACTTTTCTAAAAGTTATCACTATTTATGTTGACGCATTAAAATGAGCAAATTCCTAATTCTTTTTTACTCTTCATGACTCAACTGTTTGAAATAAGTTTTCATGGCAAGTGGAACCGTGAAATGCTGAAACGAAGTTGTTGGAAAAACCACAAGTAAACATTGAGACCTCCAAGTAAGTCATTCATTTTTCACAGCGTTCACTAATTCGATTTTAATAATAATTCCATGTGGGATTTTGGACTTTCTTTAGAAGCAAGAAAGGAAATCTGATTACTTGGATTTTTATTTTTTTTATTCGTTTGATCCTGGTACATCAAAGGAGATGGTTTTCCCAAGAATCACATTAAATTTCAAGGAGAAAATTTTAAGTTTGTAGTACTTCACTTACTATTCTGTCGTTCATATTGAAATTTTTGTGTGTGTGAGCGCAAGCTTGGTAATAATGCAGTGCCTGTTCCCAAAAAAATAGCATATCTGTAGACTGAAATAAATACACGACAACTTCCATTCTCCCTGTGCTTTGCAAAGTTGCAAAAAAACTTATTTTTAAGTCACTGTATAAGTATATGGAATCTAGGATTGTTAGATGATAGTCAATATACATATACGAAAAAGTTGGGTACCTATGCCTCTTTAGGCTAGACATGCCATTTTGTAAGAGAACCTTGATAAGGGTTATGAGTACCGAGTAATTCAAATAGATTTGAGTGCTGCTTTCGATTTAGTAAATTTTACAAGGCACTTATTTATAAACTTCAGACTCTTGGAGTGGGTGGATAAGTTTTAGGAATGCTTCAAGATTTCCTTACAGATAAGCGCCAGCGTGTTGTTGTTGTTGGGATCCTTTTTGAACCAAGACCTATTCTGTCGAGTTCCACAGGGTAGTGTTCTTGGACCACTGTTATTTTTATTGTATACAAGTGATATGGCTGTTGGACTGAAAAATAAGATTGTTCAGTTTGCCAATGATGCAACTCTTGTGGATGCAGCAGTCTCCATTTATGAGAAATGCAGCTGCCCTCAACCTCATTCGGGACATGGACTGGATCAGTGAATGGTGTAGTCGGCGGAGTATGAGGCTGAACGACAATAAAGCAAAAACAATATTGATTAGGAGATCTCGTACAGATTTCCCACCCCATCCTCCCCTTTAGGTGGAAAGGACTCTGATGAATCGGTCTGAAGCTTTAACTATGATAAGGGTAACTTTCGACTCACATCTTACTTTTGAGAAACAACTAATGAAAGTTTCAGCAAATGCTGCTTGAAAGTTAGGTATTGCTCGTAAGGCCTCATATATTTGCAACAGCGATAAAATCAATGCATCCCGTTTTAGGCCATTTGCCCTTCCTTTACTAGAATTCTGTTCTCCGGTGTATATGTCTGCTTCTGCCAGAGATTTTATCTCTTTAAGATATAGTGGTTCGTGTTGGTAGGTTTCTGTTTACAGATATGAGCCGTTATGACTTGAACCATCGACGGATGTTCTCTTTTTTTTTAAATTTTTAAAGAGTTTTATTTTTAAAGAGAACTTTCACATTCACATTGATCCCTGATCCCCTTTTTCTGCCGAGATTCCCTGAACAGCAGCACCAATACTCAATAAATGTGCCTCGCCGTCGAACTTCTCAGTCCCAGTGGTGATTTATTCCTCTCACCTTTGGACTGTGGAACAGCCTCCCTGAGGATGTCGCGCAAATTGAACTTCAGAAGTTCAAGCGGAGATGTATTGCATTACTGCCCTAATAAAATTTTCCTTGTATTTTAATAATTTCCTGACATTTATAATCATTTATTTATTTATTTGATAACCTATCTTTTTTAACTGATCTTTCATATTCAAGCTTCCATATTCTTTGGAAGCTTGGCTGACCAAGAGGCGGTTTTAAAAATCGTGTTCATAGACTGAACTTTATAAATATTGTTATTATGATTTTACTTCAAACCAAGGATATTATTACATTAAAAGGACTAGGGAAAATTAGGCTACCAATGTGTCGCAGGAAAAAAAATGGTAAAGTATATGATTGCTAGGTTTATATTTTCACGTAATTTGTAAATCAATCATTTTAGTTGAGTATTGGTACGTAGCTAATGGAGATATTTCGTTGCTTAAATGGGGAGCGCATAAATTCTGCTGATCAGTTACCCAACTTCAATTTCAAAACTTGTGACAACCTGACACATGTCCGACTCATCTGGGTATCTTCAGAGGTCGGATTTTTTTTTTTTTTTTTCTACCGAGATTAATGATGAAGAGAGCTCTCGTAAAACAGATCTCGGACGGTAATCATGACGTCGTTTCGGTAGTTTTACACGAATCATTTTTTATCACGAAATAAAAAAAAAAATACGATATTTTTTTAGATATTCTGGAATCGTAATAAATTCCCGAGACTGTAAGATCACTTCTAGAGCTTTCGTAAAACAGATTTCGGACGGTAATCATAGCGTGATTTCGGTCGTTTTACAGGAATTATTTTTTATCACGAAATAAGAAAATAACCTGATATTTCTTTAGATAATCTGGAATCGTAAAAAATTCCTGAGACTGTAAGATCACTTCTAATTTTCTGAAAAGATTGGAAATTCCGGGGAGACTCGAAAGATCTGCATTTGAACAAAACTACGAAGGAAAAGTCTACTGGGTCAAAGTAAACCCACTGAATGCTATAACCCATACGGGAAGAATCCATACAAAAGGGTTTCATTTCAGACTATGAAGCCCTGCTGTGCTCCATAGGTAGCTACAAAAACTGAGAGAAGGGTACAAAGAGAGAAAAGAGAAAAAGTGTAAGGGAGGGAGTAAGAAAGAGAGAGAAGCGATTGCAAATTCTGACAATGGAGGCGCAAACACAAAGGAAGGGAGAAAAGAGAAGTATCTATAAATATTCCAGCCCCTATATAAATATAGCCTAATATAATAAAAAAAAGGCGTGATAACCTAAAAAAAAATATGACCAGTACTAAGGCAATCTTCCAGGTTTTGTGAAAAGTAAAAACAAGTATTTTGCATTGGTGATCCAGACAATTAATACCCTGTAAAATGTACTCAAATGATTAAGAGATGAAAAAATAAGGAAATCAATTAATCAAATTTTACTTTCTTGTTTATATTTTCAATGATGCTTCCTGCTTTCTGTTGTGAGGTTTCCCAAACATTTTTCATTTCAAAGCTGATGCACCCCTGGGGTTCTTCTAAAAGGCAGAGGTACACCGTAATGGATTTCCCTAATTCGGCTCCGTTTTTTATAAGTATTATGGCCTTAACTGTAAGAATTACTTTCAAAATAAAAGATATCATTTGCCATAGAAGCAACGTTTTGGCGAGGCTCTGATTTTCGCGTACTAATGATATTCGAATCAACTACCCAGTTATCACATAACAAATCTCGAGCTGTGATGGTTTCAGCTGGAATTATTCCTGTCTTACTGATCTGGCTCTGATAATCAAAGGACCAAACAAATCTGCTAATCACTTTCGTAGCTGTTTTGCATCGCCATTTATGTATGTACCGCCCTTCTTCATAATAAAAAAATGTTTAAATAAAACATATTTACTCGTGCAATGAATTTATTGATGTCAATGCTAAGACTTAAATTTGAAACACATTATGAGGTTATGAAGGATATGATGGAAAATTACAAAATTACAAAACGTATAACTGCCCGTGTTTGCTGAATACTGATAAATTCGCTGAACACTGATAAATTTCTTCAGAAAACACTTGTGCATTTGTATCTACTATATATTATCTGCTTACTTATTAACTGGTTCCTTTATTTCCGGATGAATTTGTTAAGTGTCTCTAAAGAGCTGTTTTTCAAACCCTACTTTTTCACAGACCTTATTCGTCTCTCATGCAACTACGTGTGTATGTATTTTACCCCATATCTGAGCTGCGAACAAACTCTGATATTTTTTCATTGAGCCTCTAATTTCATCTCTGGTGCTATCACTGAATTTTTAGTACTCTCTGTATACTCCTACAACTACCGTGTTTTCAATTTCTGCCTAAATTTATTTATTTTAATGATAATGCATTTAGATCATTAAGCGTTAACTATGGGCCTCGAGTTTAGGGTTATAAAGGCAGGTCACAGGACTAGATAGGCTTCGATGTGGGTTTTAGGAATTACTAGCATAAGCCCTCTTTTACCTCTAAATTCGCTGGTTGTGTTTTCACATCTTTCCAGACAATGCAGGAGGCTCTAGGCGCATCTCAGGCCATTCGAAAACACCCAGCCTCTGTCTCAGTCCAAGCTAGTAGCTCCTGTAGGACAGACGTGTCCTCTCCCTACCTGGAAGTTGGCCTTTGTCTTGCCACGCTGGTTGGAACCCAAATTCCGACATCACGGCAAGGATTAAAGGTACGTCTTGAAAGTTCAAAATCCAACCAGCTCTATTCCTCCAAGACGAATCTTGCTATTTCCATTTCAAATCTCCCTTGTATCACTTCTCTACTGAAATTACTTTGTCACCATTAAGTCTTCATTGAATATTTCATTTAAACACTAGAGTTCCTCCCCAGTGTGTGTTAATTAAAAGTGACTGCCCTAGTAGCCAAATTATAGTGGTAAGAAGTCCCTATTTTATTTTGCGTCTAATCTGGGAATTATTCCAAATCTTTGCTGAGTCACGTGTCATGTCTCCTCACTCGCAAAACCAGCATTGAAGTATATTTGATTTTAGCCAACTCTCCCCTTATGAGAGATAAGAGTGGTCCATGTGCGGCCCAGTTTCCTTGCCTTATCCCAGGCCATTCAACGGCCTATTGTGAATAAATGTAATGTAAACTAATTAGCTGGTTTTTAATGGTGACCTTCTAGAGTAAAAATAACCAAATCAATCCTTTTATAGATATCTAAGGTAAGTCAGAAGCCCTCTATTTCCAGTTATTCCCTCTAATATCTTTCCTTTATGCATTTGGGACCTCAAGGCCAAACCCAAAACGTAAGAATATATATATATATATATATATATATATATATATATATATATATATATATATATATATATATATATATATATATATATATATATATATATATATATATATAGAGATAGAGAGAGAGAGAGAGAGAGAGAGAGGAGAGAGAGAGAGAGATATATATATATATATATATATATATATATATATATATATATATGTATATATATATAATTAATATAATATATATATGTATATATATATATATATATATATATATATATATATATATATATATATATATATATATATATATCGAGCTACAATGTCCTTTAATATCTAATTCGCTCTACCTCCGAATTAATATATTTTCATATATGCTTAACCGAAGGGGAATTTTTCTCGATAATAGACTTGCCTGGATCGGGACGCGAACCCAGGATTCTTTCAAATTCAGGAACGTCAGTGAAGCTTTTACCTACTACACTACCGGTAGTGTAGTAGGTAAAAGCTTCACTGACGTTCCTGGATTTGAAAGGATCCTGGGTTCGCGTCCCGATCCAGGCAAGTCTATATCGAGAAAAAATTCCCCTTCGGTTAAGCATATATGAAAAAAAATATTATTAATTCCGAGGTAGAGCGAATTAGATATTAAAGGAAATTGTAGCTCGATATATGTATATGAATCACGGAAAAGTGATATGACTTATTTTTATATATATATATAGTATATATATATATATATATTATATATATAATATATATATATATATATATATATATATAGAGAGAGAGAGAGAGAGAGGAGAGAGACGAGAGAGAGAGAGAGAGAGGGAGAGAGAGAGAGGGTATTTTTATAATTTTCTTATTTGTTTCAAAAGATAATGCCTATACTCATTCATTAGTTTTTGTACACATAGATACATTCATAAGTTAATGACTTTCAAAATGTAGTCTCACGAAAGCTGTCAAATGGAAACAAGGAACTTTTTACTTAATTATGTCAAAAACTTTTTTTTAATATTAAAAAAGATAAAAACAAAAGCATACTTTTATACGGTGTAGTGCTGATGAAGATGAACGTTTCACATTCCTTTTAATCATGAAACCGTATGCCTCGCTCATAACCATTATTTTAATCCCTAAACCATATTTTCTTTGACCATTTCAAACCCTCGCAGTTATCGTAATGATGTTTGCTCACCCAACTTCAGCTCAGTGACACTACTACAATTTCTATTACACTTAATGTAATCCCTGTTAAGCAGTAACCTCCCTCTACTTGCGGTGTGTTATTGGACCCACAAGACGTTCAAAGCAGTTGCATTCGAGTTAATATAATCTGTGTTAAGCTTCAGATATCTACGTCCTCTTATTCTTGTGTAGTATCGGATTGAAAAGACGTTCAAAGCAGTTAACTGGTAAAAATTAAACTTTATGCTTTAATTTGGTGCTCTGCAGTTCACGGCTTCCTTGACATTAAAAGTGCGATTACTGTTGGTGTTCTTATTTGCCTAAGAGTATAATCACCACGCTTTTTCTAAAATAAAAGGGATTTAGGTTTTCCGAATGTACCTGTGTAATATCTGACAAATAGTCTGCGTTGTTCGCAATACTACTGTTTGTTAATGTAATATCTTCCTTTAACACAATAATTTTCGTTTAAGCATACACAGACACGCACGCACAAACTCAGACACACACACACAACACCAAATATATATATATATATATATATAAATTATTATATTATTATATATATATTATATTATATATATTATATATATATATGTATATACAACCCCACACACACACACACACATATATATAGAAATATATATTATATGATATCTATATAGATATATATATAGATTATATAATAGACTACACACATCATAACTATTATATATTATAGATTTAGATATATATTTAGAGATCATTACAGATTTATATATAGATGTATATGATATATATTCGAGCTATATATATATATTATATAAAGATGGATATATCTATATATATATATAATATATATATAAATATATATATATAATATATATATTATATTGATATATACACACACACACACACACTATTATATATACATATATATTATATATATTATATATTTATATATATATATATATAACAGTAAATTATATATATATATTATATAATATATTATATTTAAGATATATACATATATTATATAATATTATATACTATAATATATTATATATATATATATTTAATATATACATATATATATATATACTATATATATATATATATATATATATATATATATATATATTTAGATATATAATATATACATATATATATATATATATATATATATATATATATATAATATATATATATATATTTAGATATACATATTTAATATTAATTTTTTTAATTGGTTTATATATTATTATATTATAATATATACTTATATAATAATATGTTATATATCTAAATAATATATATATATATATAATATATATATATATATATATATCAATATATATATATATACTATAATATTCATTATATATATATATATATACACACGAAACATATATATATATATAAATATACTAATTTAAGATATATAACATATATATATATATATATATATATATATTTATATATTATATATTTAGATATTATACATATTTAATATATATGTATAATATATATATATATAACTTATGGTATTATATCTACATATATATATTATATATCTAGTCTATTATATATATATATATATATATTATATATCATATATATTATAATATTAAATATATATATATAAATATAATATATAAATTTGTATATATATATATATATATATATAATATATATATATATATTATATATATTTGTATATATATATTATATTATACTATATATATAATATATATATATATACACACAACACACATACAACAGACACACAGACACAAACAAACATCAACACACAGGTGATATATATAATATTATATTATATATATCATATATATATATATATATATATATATACATATACATATATACATACAGAGAAGAGAGAGAGAGAGAGAGAGAGAGAGAGAGAGAGAGAGAGAGAGAGAGAGATATGTACTTCGATTATATTGACGAAATATATCAGATTTCGATAACCTTAGGAACTCAGTGCGATCGTCGTAGTTATTCGATCTGTTGGTGATTGTCTGAAACTACGGATCGATCTCTGACTTGTACAGAAAGTACGCCTCACAAGAGTTCAATGCAATATGGAGAAAAGCCTCTTAAAATTTAACCATTTATTGTAATGAATACTCCAATAATGAACTTCTTTAGCTCAGTATAATTTCCAATGGTCCTCTCTTGGATAATGAATTTAGAAATGGATTCATAATGGTACGTGATAGGATGCATGTTATCCTTATGTCATAAGAACCAGTCAATATTCCAAACATAGCAAGTTTTGTTATGTAAAAATTAATAAAAACATATTTTCTCAGGTACATTTGTCATAAGGTAAGATCTAATGCTGATTTTTTATTTCCATCTTTCTGATGTTTTATCGTCTTCTCCGTTGGATGTTCATTCTCTCAAGTCGCTCTTCCTTTCTCAAAGGCTTGTAACGGTCCGTCATTTGGTTCTGTTAGGTAGAACTTCCTGCTGTTTATGTCCTTACTTACGTCCTCTGTAGCCTTATTCAGTAAATAGCTTTATTCGGTAAAGTTCGTAAAGGTAATTGACAAAGCTATATCATCTCCTTTCTTCGTCTGTCGGCAGTATTGACTTCTCTCATCTACTCTCTTCGTCTTTATCAGCAACTTCCAGTCTCATGACCACCTGTTCATTCGTTTACTGATAAGTCTACCCTTCATTTTTTTCCACATTTATTTCAACGTCCTTTGCTGTCGATCGCATTCAGTTCTGAATTCCTCTTTTATCGTAAATTAACTCGGATAAACTGAGCATCTATAAATAGGAATGTTATAACTTAATGAAGTTCATTGCATCCAGGAAACAGTTTCTGTTTATTTCGCCGTCGCTTCTCCTTTCCCATTTCATGAAGAAAGTATAACGCAGCCGAACCTTTCGTTCAGAATTTCGATGTCGAGGTTGCTGCAAACTTCTCTGGGGGATGTTATGTTGTACAATTTGATACCACTGATGCTCGCTAGAATTACCAGAAGTTAATTTCCTTACTCCATTCATTACAGCATTATCTTGGATTTATTAAAAGCTACTTAGAATACTGGCGCCATATTTACCTCATCTCTAAATTCTCTTTCCCTAGGTTTAAGGTGGGTTGCCCATTCTGAGTTTTAGATATGTTTGCTTTGTGTCACTAGTCTATTATTCCGAGAGGAGAGCTCCTCCCCCAATATGACGGCCTTTGAATATCTGTCGAATACCTCTTCCAGGAGTGATTATTTTACTCACTGTGCGACCTACCTTAGAAATTTCTTCCTGATTCAGTATTTCCTGTCTCATATTCTACCTTTGTTTAAGAGGTTGTCAACTTCTCCAGGCCAGTTTTAAAATATTATGACAGAAGGGCATCGACGAACTCTCCAACCCTTTTTACAATGGTTTTATGTCCAGGAAAAACACTCCCACAATACTTTACCTCAAAAAACTTTGCAAGTTAACATTTTAAAGAAGAGATGGAATTTGATCATCTCAGGAATGTTTATATTGGTGGACCCCATAGACACACTGAAGTATTTTGGAACAATTCTCTTGACCCACTTATGTTATCGGATAGTCCCTGAAGGCGTAAGGAGTCAACGGCGGTCAACAATATCAGCTTGAAGGACCCATCTCAGAGGGAGCTTTTGCCATCATTCCTTTTATACACGGAATTTTTTTCTTGGTCTCTTCTGTTATGCCACCTGGTATCTGTTATTTTTTACAGCAGTTTCTTCTTCCTTGTTTCTTAAGAAAAAAAATCAAGAAATCTTGCATAAATGAATCATGAGAATTGAATAGTTTTAACTTTTCCTATTTAGTAGAATGTTTCTAAATAGGTCAGAAAAAAAACCTATGGCTTCTTCCCAGTTTCTTAACTCTTCACTTACATTTCCAATCCAGCTCTTTATTTTTTTTTTATCGTTCACAGAGTCTTAGACGATGATTTTTCAAATCTTTAATTTTTTTTTTTTTTACATGTAAAGGAATTAAAAAAAAAATGGGACTGCATATCTAACTGAGGCACGTTAGATTTTCCACACGATGTTAAGAGTTTGCAGAAATAAATAAAAAAAGAAGTTTTTGCCTAATGACCAACGCGTCACGGCAGGTAATAGTAAAGGAAACATGACCATGCCTTGACGTGTTGTAAAAAAAAAAGTAAACAATAGAAAAAAACAGAGCACAAAATGGAATGCCAAACATTATTTCCTTTGCGCAAATTGCTCTCCTAACAAAGCAAAAACACATTTTCTTTTAAACCATTACTCACCGTGACGTAATGATTATCATTCAGCAGGGCAATGAACAAAGAGAGATCAAGACAAAGTATATTTATCTGTAGTCACCAGATAGTAAATGACGACGATTTAAAAGATCAAAGTCATAAAAGGAAAAGAAAGGGTTTGCTTAGGTATTTTTCGTTTTCTTAAGCCAATAATTCTTATTGGTATATCATTAAAAGATATTTCTCTAAATTATCAGATAATTTATGGATCCAAGTCAACGTATAACAAGCGAAAAAGAATAGCATGCGTACACATTTTTAGTTTTTGTCGTGATTGTTACATCGATTTTATAATTCTACATTTTAATGCGTCTCTACAAATTGTTATCGTTAATATGCAGTTTTGTCGCCTGTGTTTTAAGAGAAATCTTATATAAGAATGAGAATAGAACTTCGATTGATAACATATTGACATCTACGTTACATCATCTGCTGCAAAATATATTTCTGCCATTAGTGATAATTCGCCGCCTGTTTATTTTATTTCTATTTTATGCAAATTTTACGTGCAATTAACATTCTGTAAAATGAAATTCTTAAACAACGGCAAAATCAATGAGCAGATCTTAACAAAGATCTATTTTCGGAAAAATGTTTTGAGAATAGTCTTCAAACCATCTCAATCGTTACTAAAATCGGCAGAACACTATTTGAAATATGACAAAACTTTTTTTCTTTTTATACGAATTTTAAATCCTTTCCAGGAATACCGGTTGGGACAATAGTGAAGCGAAATCTAATACCTTATGGGGTTATATTTAGTTTTAATGACTACGTTACGAACAATGAGGTGAAATTTGGGTCTTTTCCAAATTTGAGGAAAAAATGAGAAATAGTGACTTGAAGTATATATAAACCTTTATATATAGATATCTGTCCTGTGGGTTTGTTTCAAATAAAAGGAAAAGGTGAGGAATAGTGAGTAGAAATGTCTATAATTCTTTATAATGTAAGGTCTCAACCAGTCGAAGGACCCTGAGTGCATCCTCGCGTAAAAACAAAAATCTCCATGACACACCGAGCACTCCCAAGAAACGCAGATCATGCACTCCTAATCAAGCGATGTTTACGCATTTTACAGAAACTACTTAATGTAATTGTTAGATCTATAATTGCTAAGGTATGTCAGACGCTACAAGCTTTCCAGCCATATGTATTTGAAATCTCCTCCTAATTTGTATATAGAATATTTCAGAGGTGAGAAAACGCATCTGACTGTATATATACCTTGACTCTACCTCTTACTCATTCCCTCATATACTGGTGATCTTGAAGAGGACTGACACCGCAAACACCAGCCCACCCAACAATAACACCGCAGTAGGAAGCATCCACCTACTGCCCTCCACATCCCACAACACAAAGGCCTGGTTCTTCAGAGCAGAGACCATCCTCAGGTCATCCCACAAAGCCGACGCCATCCTCGAGTTTCTGCTGGACAACATTTTCGAACAGATCGAAGAATGGCTCTCCAACCAACAGACCGCTGTCACCTACGAAGCGTTGAAGCCCCAACTAAGGTCTTCCTTCAGCATCCTGCCCACCCTCAGAGCCAGGAAATTCACAGACAATGTAGGTGTAGCAATAGGAGACTAATGGGCACTGCACGTCTGTAAGCAACTACGACAGCTAGTTATGATTCCCACCACATATGGCCACCCAGAAACTACGTTGCATCTTATGATAGAGGTCCTACTCACAAAATTACCCGACCAAACAGTCGCAGCCATCCCCAACACATCAACCATGCCCCTCAATGATTTCCTGAAGACAGTTGATGTTATCCCCCTACCCCACAAGTTGACCGACCCTACACAACCACCTGTAGCAACAGCTGCCCCACAGCCACAGCAGCAGACTGACACAGAGATGGACAGGGATCCAAGGGGGACCCCTACCACCATACACCTCTACCGGAGCTCCGGGTGGAAAAACAAATCCAAATATAAGCCCAAAAGAGAAGAATGTCCCAAGAGCATTTGTTTCTACCACTGGAGGTTTGGGAAAGAAGCCTGAAAATGTGAAAATGACTGCCACATGCCAAAAACCAGCAAATGAGTTACAGCAGCGACAAACGTCAGCTGTGTGCAGACCAGTTGCCTCCTATGAGAAACCATGCCTGCTTTCTATTGTCTTTCTTCCAGGTACTAGCAAAGAGAGTCTACTTTTTTTCATCACAGACAAAACATCTAATACAGAGTTTCTGGTCGACACTGGTGCATGCAAGTCGTTTGTGGCAGCCAACCTGTACAAGCGACTCTATCCAACCACCAGCACTCTATATGTGTACACTGCAGGAAGCAGTATAACTGGACATTCATCACACTTTTAGGAGCAGACTTCCTAAAAGCGCATAACATGATGGTGATTTACCGAAATAGCAGCTGATCACACAACCTGCCCCGTAGCCCCCCTCACCGTGACTCCAGACCAGAGATAAATTGCCTTCTACAGGAGTTCCTGGAGGTATTCAAAATGACCTGCTGCACGCCCTGACCAAACCCACAAAGTACCATGTCCAGTAACTAATAGTCACCAAAGGTCCAGCCGTACATGTTTGTTTGAGACATTTGGCCCAAGAGAGACTCACCCACACCGAAAATCTTCTCACCCTGGACATCTCTCCACATGGTACCAAGAACTGATGGTACATGGCAACCTTGTGGCAACTACCAGAGGTCCAACATCAAGATAGTACCTGACAGATAGCTATCACCGAACATCGCTGACATAACAAGCCAGATGGACGGTGCCAAAATACCCACAAAGATCGGCCTGCCAAAGGGTTCTTCCAAGTTTCAGTCGCAAAGGAAGACATAGAGAAAATTTCCATTATCACCCTCTTTGGCACATACACCTTCAATTACACTGTTTTGGCCTTCGGAACTCAGGTGTGACCTTCCAACGCCTTATGAACAAAAGCGGATTCCTGCAAACACTCAAAGAAAATGGATGCATAGTCCAAAAGGACAAACAAACCCCACAGGTGTCAAGCACTCCCAACAAAGGTCCAACAATCACTAACTTCCCAAAGGCAACAATAATCAAAGCTGTCCAAGAATTTATGGTAATGATTAACTATTACCACCATTTCATACCCAACCTTACTAAAATAATGTCCTCGATATATGACTGCTTGAAAGGAAAAGCTGGCAAATTATATCAGAATGGAAAAACAAGATTAAACCTTCATGAAAGCCAAAAAATAAACAATCACCTCTATTGCCACCCTAATTTTTCCTTTCCCCATAGATCCCTCACCCTAACAACGGACACAAGCAGCCCAGCGATGGCCAGGATACGCAAACAAGACACTTATGAAGTGAGAAGTTGTCCCAAGCAGAACAAAATTGAGAAGTTGTACAAGATTTTAAGTACTCTATGTTTGACTGAGATTTGTTTCCAGTCCACAGAGCCATACACCACTGCTGCCACATCCCAGAAGGATGACAATTCTCAGTGCAGACGAACCACCAACCGTTGGTAGACACCTTCAACAGAAGTGGAGACTGGTAGTCAGCAAGACAGCAGCATCACCTATCATCAATAGCTGAACACTCCTGCACCTTCAGATATTTATAGGGTTCTTCCAACAATGTGACAAACACCCTTTCCTGAAACTCCATCAATATCAGGACATCATCCCCCAAAATAACATCAGCTGAGAAGGATGACAAGGACCTACAGTGAATTTACTGGGACTACCTGCCCTAATGTTGAGTGACTTATCGATCAACGATAGAGACAACCATTGACTGCAAGATGAGTACTGGATGCCCTCACCCATACCTACTATCAGGATTCAGAAAGAAAGCCTTCAACCTCGCCACAACCTGTCCCACCCGTTGTACAGATCCACCACCCGAACCTGTTGAAGCAATACATCTGGTGTAGAATGAAGGCAGACATAAAAAATTGGGCAAAAGAATGTCTCTCATTCCAAACATCAAAAATAATTAGGAGAGTTCCAGAAGAAAACACAGCAACGACTGATACACATCCACATCATGGGACCACTGACCAACCTCCGTGGGGTACAGGTATCTCTTCACGATCATTGACAGGAACACCTGATGGCCTGAAGCAATACCAATATGACAGCAGACAGCAGAGCATTGTGTGAGAGCACTAATAGACTGGGTTAGCAGGTGCAGAATACTGCAACATATGATGAGCGACAGAAGAGCCAGCTTCTTCTCTGACTTATGGAGCTCCTACAGAAGCAAACTGCATGGTAGAGCGTCTGCACCACTCTCTCAAATCAGCGCTCACAGGCAGATGACAAGGTGTGAGCTGGAGAAATGAATTGCCATAGATCTCAGTGGGATTACGAACAGCCCCGCACACAGCATTCAGTGCATCACTAGCTGAACCATTCTATGGGCAAGTGTTGACAATACTGGTAATCGTCTTTCAAAGCCTGACAGAGCCAGCAACTCTATATCCATAGAGCATTGGAAAAGATCATGCCAGCAAGGAAAACATATGATATAGCAAGTAAAGAATACATCCTGATGACCTTGAAAAAACAGAATATGTATTCATAAGAATAGACACACACAAGGCCGCCCTCTCTCCAGCCTGCTTGGGACCACAACGTATATTGCAAAGGAAAGAGAAAGTGTATCAGCTAACGGTGGAAGGGAGGACCACCTGAGTCTCCACTGACAGACTAAAATGAGCCTACATCCAAGACAGCGAAGCAACCCTAGGCCTTCTTTCGGGAGTGGGGACTGGGGGGCGGGAAGTAGAGTGAGGTCTCAACCAGTCACCTTAACCCTCGGAGCATCCTCGCATCAAAACAGAAATCTACATGACGCACTGAGCACTTCCAAGAGACACAGATCCAGTGGTCGTGTTTCAAACAATTTATTACACATTTTTCAGAATCTACTTTACGTCATTGTTACAACTGTAATTACTAACATATGTCAGGCATTGCAAGCTTCCATCCATATGTACTTAAATCTCTACCTAATTTGTATATAGAATTGTTCACCATTTTTATGTGTGAGAAAACAATCTCACTATATATAGATGTCACCTTATTTTTCCTTAATATCAGATTCTACTTTTCTGCTCGTGAGAGTTCTTGACCTATCAGGGATTTTGTGCCAATAAATTGGAATACCTTGACACTGTCTAACTCGCTATCTAGCATAATAGATATATCGAATTATTGTCCTATGTTTTTTTTCCAAATAATAGAAAAAGATGAGAAATGGTGATTAAAAGTGCATGTATATGATTTCTTGTGGATGGATATGATTTCCATTAAAATATCGCAAATTTCAAGTTCTAGTTTGCGGAGCATTCTTGACCATCGAATATCCGATATTGTAGTTTAAATCTTTTTTTATTTATTTATTTTATTTTCTTTTTTTTAGTTATGGACCCGTGTGGAATGTACCCAGATCTTAACAGCCAGGTTACGTTTCTGCCATGTTCAGTGTTATCTCAAATTTCTTTGTTCCAACTTGGCAGCTCTGTATTCAGTTTTGTTCACTTTCACTCACTCCTTTATTGTTCTTTTCCAGGGAGAACGTTCGCGGATAATTTGATCTTCGTGAATCTTGGCATCCAATGTCATTAATCATTTTTTTTATTGGTTGAAAAAAGTCTTGAATATCACGATTTCTCTCTAAATGCTTCGACCTCTACACATGAGTAAATTGTAGGAAAATAAGGGGTAGCTATATGATCTGCGCATACCTGTTATTTTGCATAAGTGCAATTCTATGAAGGTTTCGTAATCTTTGTATACATGAAATTATGCAACTTTGCTTTGTGTAAGTGATTTTGTATACAGATAATGGGCCTGAGTACTATTGACGCATAATATTTTTGATAGATGGAACATAGTAATAATCTTAAGATTATTTCTTTGGCTTCTATATCCTATCCTATATTCCACCACTACCATATCCGCATAGCTCATTTCACAAGCCTGTACTTATCACTGAGGCTTTTACAAAAATAGGCATAGCTATGGATTCCAGCCTCTTCATTGTGACATAGCTCAACAGATCGCTGAAATATTGAGGTTTCTTGCTAGGAATTGTGGACCCTGTCTTCACTAGTTTAAACTGGTGCACTCGCCACATATACACGTGTTTACCATATTCTTGTTACACATTACCTCTTGATTAGGTAATTACTGCATATATATATATATATATATATATATATATATATATATATATATATATATATATATATATATATATATATACATCCATCAGGCTTTCATAGAAAAACAAAGTCTCTCTGTCTCTCTGTCTCTGTCGCTCTGTCTCTGTCTGTCTGTCTCTCTCTCTCTCCATAGTCCCTTCGAGAACTAGCTATAGCATTCTTGTGAGCGCAGTGAACCCAGGAGACTTTTTAAGAAACTTGTCTTTGAAGTATCGAGATAAAAGATTGGGCAGAGTTCCTATGATGAGATGCAGGACAAAAAAGGCTTGACAAATGTTTGCAACGGATCCGCCTCGACGGCTGTTCTGCTTTCAATCCGGAGCCTTTCCGTGAATAAATTCCTTTTCGTGATTTTTTATATTTTACGGGAGACATAAGATTAAAAAAAATCATAGTGGGAGATAATTCATATTTTTACCACTTGTTTACTTTTTTTTTTATTCAATTGTAATATCAATGATGAGGTTCTAATTTGTGTGAAAAATATTGTACTACAGTGAGTGGCTTGAGATCGTTTTTAGTTATTTGATTCAGGCTTTTAGGAAATTGTTCATATGTAATTGTCAAAGTATGAATTGGGCAGCGACCGATATTTTTTCCGTTAATGTTTTATAACATATTATAAAACATTAATGTTTTGTAATATATTATAAAACATTATAAAATATCACAAAAAGCAATTTATTTACGAAAAGGCTCCGGATTAAAAGCTAAACAGTCGTCGAGGCGGATCCGTTGCAAACATTTGTCAAGCCTTTTTTGTCCGGCATCTCATCATAGAAACTCTGCCCAATCTTTTATCTCGATACTTCAAAGACAAGTTTCCTAAAAAGTCTTCTGGGTTCACTGCGCTCACAAGAATGCTATAGCTAATACTCGAAGGGACTATGCACAGAGAGAGAGAGAAGAGAGAGAGAGAGAGAGAGAGAGAGAGAGAGAGAGAGAGAGAGAGAGAGAGAGAGAGGCTTTGTTTTCTTATGAAAGCGTGATGGATTTAAGGCAGACTGCATTTCTTTTTACTAAATTTATATATATATATATATATATATACTATATATATATATATACATATATATATCTATATATATATACTATATATATATATAATATATAGATATATTATTATATATAAATATATATTATAGATTAATATATATTATTATATATACGCATCAGATTCCTTCATTCAAGGAGGCTACTTCTACAGCTCACTCTGTCTCCAAGCAAGGGCAGCTGACACGATATGTAATTCTCTAACACATCAATTCATACCTGTAAGATATATATATATATATTATATTATATATATATATATATATATATATATATACATCTTATATATATATATATATATCACATATCCACAGGTGAAAAATGAGAGACAGGGTGTAGGTCCTGACCGGTTTCGGCTTTATTTTCAAGCCATTGACAAAGGACTGATACATAGTAATAGAATTCACGAGTATATATACAAAGATAGTACTGACGAACATACACACAACCGTTTGAGACTGCAGATCCACCCACAGGCAGGTGTCAAGGTAGGAGTGGCTTTCAAAAATCATTAGGCTAAAATTTACAATAAATTCTCAAGGGATACTACCGCTTAGGGTACAAGTCCACACCTGACAGGTGTCAGGGAGGCGGGGTTGAACATCTCATTACCACTACTGCCCCCTTTACTGTGTTTACAAATATAATAATCCTATTTTTCATATATCTCTACAGCCAACCTAAAAATTTAAACAGTTTACAAATTTCTTTTGATATTAAAGGATCAAGTTTATACATTCCTTGACTGATGTTCATATAGTTGTTGTAACTTTCTTTTATAAAACTAGATTCAATGATATTCCTTTCCAATGCATTATTAGAACACACCAGCTTTTTTGCCCCTTCCCAGTTAACCCTCTTACGCCGAAGCCCCAAAAATCAAAACCTCTCTTGTATGCCGGCGCCGGTTTGGAGTGAGCGCGGAAGCGGAAAAAATATTTTTTTCAAAAAATCACAGCACGCTTACTTTTGAAGATTAAGAGTTCATTTTTGGCTCATTTTTTTCTCATTGCCTGAAGTTTAGTATGCGATCATCAGAAATGAAAAATAGTATCATTATCATATGTAAATAATGTGATATATGGTAGCAAAAAAAAAAAATCATAGATAATTGTATTCAAATCACGCTGTGCAAAAAACGGTCAAAGCTAACGAGTTAATTTTTTTTTCGTTGTATTGTACACTAAATTTCAATCCTTTTGATATATAATATATAGTAAAACAATAAAAGCAACACCGGAAAAATATTATCACAAAATGATGTACGAATTCGTAACGCAAGGACGTAAAAAAATGTTATTTTAAAAAATTCACCGTAATTCTAAATATTATTCTAGAGACTTCCAATTTGTTTCAAAATTAAGAAAAATGATTGAATATTACCATACTGTAAGAGTTTTAGATTAGAATTGCAGATTTCGACCATTTCGGACGAGTTAAATTTGACAGAATTTCGAAATTTTTATATATATTTTTTTTTATATGCACATATTTCTGAGATGGAAAAAGCTACAACCTTCAATTATTTTTTATTGTATTCTTCATGAATATGCGCACATTTTGATATATGAAACTCTATAAAAAGGCTAATATGAAAAGGAGCAAATATTAGGATAATGCGATGTACGTATTTCGGAGACTTGCGGCCGCGAATCGGCGCACGTAGTGAAGGTAAATATATTTTTCAAAAATTCACCATAAATCACAATATTGTTTTAGAGACTTCAAATTTGTTTCAAAATGAAGAAAAATGACGGAATATTACTAGGCCGTAAGATTTTTAGCTTACAATCGCGTTTTTCAACTATTTCGGTAGAGTCAAATTTGACCAAACGTGGTTTTTTTTCTATTTATCGTGATTTATATGCAAATATTTCGAAAAAGAGAAAAGCTACAACCTTCAATCATTTTTAGTTGTATTCTACATGAAATTGCGCACATTTTCATATATTAAACTTTATGTAACAGCTAATTTTAAATGGTGCAAACATTTCGACAATCGCACAAAAAAATTCTGATTTTTTCGGAAGAGTTACCGCGCGAATGTAAGGAAAATGTTTTTTTTTCTTTTCATAAATTCACCATAAATCGAAATATTGTGCTAGAGACTTCCAAGTCGTTGCAAAATGAAGGTAAATGATTGAATATTACTAGAATATAAGAGTTTTAGCTTACAATTGCGTTTTTCGACCATTTCGGTAGAGTCAAAGTTGACCGAAGGTTGAAATTTTTGCACTTAATGTTATTATATGAAAATATTTCGAATCTGATAAAAGCTACAACCATGGGTTGTTTTTTGTTGCATTTTGCATGAAATTGCGCACATTTCCATATATAAAACTTTATGTAACGGCAAATTTAAAAGGGTGCAAACATTAGGACAAGCGCACGAAAAAATTTGTCGGAAGAGTTATCGCACGAACGTGAGGAAAAAGTTTTTTTCATAAACTTCACCATAAATCGAAATATTGTGCTAGAGACGTCCAATTTGTTGCAAAATGAAGGCAAATGATTGAATATTACTATAATATAAGAATTGAAGCTTACAATTGCGTTTCTCGACCATTTCTGTAGAGTCAAAGTTGACCGAAGGTTGAAATTTTTGCACGTATCGTTATTTATATGAAAATATTTCAAAAATGATAAAAGCTACAATCATGTGTATTTTTTTGTTGTATTTTACATGAAATTGCGCACATTTTCATATATAATACTTTATGTAAAGGATAATTTAAAATGGTGCAAAAATTATGTCAATGTGACGAAATAATTTCCGAGATGTGTCACTGATACTTTTTAGTGCGATAAGAAAGAAATTCGCGCTTGCGCGCCTGCGTAGTGATTGTAAACAAAAAACGCCTTGATCCGTGAACTCACAGCATCCCCCAAGGCGCGTGATACAAAAGTTTTTGGCTGGTAGGCCTATAAGTATTTTTCCGCGAATTTTTAAAAAAACTTTTTTGAGCCGACGTATGATACGTCCAATCGGCATACGGGAGACATTTTGACTCGACGTTTAATACGTCCAATCGGCGTAAGAGGGTTAATAGCATGATTGTTCTCACTAACATGTACAAATATACCACTATTTCCCTGTGCATATCTCACACATTGTTTATGTTGTTCTATTCTTTTTTCCAGTGCTTTCCCCATTTGACCAATGTAAAAGTTGTCACAAGACTTACACGGGATTTTATATACACATCCTTTAGCATTGTCGGGGGAGTTCTTAATAAGTACCTGTTTCATTGTTTTATTGTTTTTAAAAACTACATTAACACCAAAATTCTTCAGCAGATGTGGGATATCTTTCATATTACTATTATAAGGTAGTACAAGCAAATTTTTGTTGTTGTAAGGTTCTTTTTGATTTTGATACATGGTCTTTTTTCCCGCTTTTAATGCATTGTTTAGCACATTATCTGGATATTTCAGTTTCTTCCCTGTATTCCGAATCTTATCTATTTCCTCATCTATATATTCTGGGCTACATACCCGTAGTGCTCTTAAAAACATGGAAGCAAACACTGATCTTTTAACCTTATTGTTTTGTCCAGAATAGAAATGTACATAGGAAGAAATATTTGTAGGTTTTCTGTAAACACTATACTTAAACCCACTACTATATTTCTCCGTATGAGGACATCCAAAAAGGGTGGGTAGGCATTCATCTTTTTCTATTTCCATAGTAAATTTAATTGATGGTACTAATTGATTTAACCTGGCAAAAAAGTTATTTACATCTTCATTCCCTGGCCATACACATATTATGTCGTCAACATATCTAAACCAAGGTACATTGCGTGGAATAATATTATTTAAAATTATCTTTTCAAAAAATTCCATATATAAATTACTTAGCACTGGGGACAGAGGGTTTCCCATTACCATACCAAAATTTTGTGAGTAGAATTTTCCATTGAATTCAAATTTACAGTCTTTAACACATAATTTTATTAGTTCAATTAAGGTGCTTTTAGAAAATGGAATATCCAGTTGTTTGTTTTCTAATAATTCCGATAGAAACTCCAATAAATCATCAATAGGCACTTTTGTGAATAGAGATACTACATCAAAGCTCACAAGTCTCGATTCACTATTAACTTTTATACTATTTAGTTTATCTATCAGGTCCACATTATTCTCAATATTGGCATTAGAGATGTTACCTACCAATGGGTTAAGGATATCCACTAAATATTTTGCTAATTTATAAGATGCGGAACCCACTGAGCTGATAATTGGTCTGGCAGGGAAGTTTGCTTTATGGGTTTTTATCGTACCATACATATACGGTAGCGATGGGGAGGTCACACACACTTTCTTTATAAGGCTTTCGTTGCCTTTTAACAGATTTTTCACTTTTTTATTGAAACCACTATTCACACTTTCTATCGGGTTCTTATTTAATTCTTTATAAGTGCTATTATCACCCAAAAGACTTTCCATTTTTTCTATGTATTCATTTTTGTTTAAAATTACTAGGGCACCTGATTTATCTGCTTTTGTCATGTGTATATCTTTATCTTTTTTCAGTTCATTGATGGCATTCATAAATCTTTAGGGTACGTTTGTGGTGTCTGACTTTTTCATGCTTCCATAAATCATTCCCTTAATTCTGGACAAAACAGTAAGGTTAAAAGATCAGTGTTTGCTTCCATGTTTTTAAGAGCACTACGGGTATGTAGCCCAGAATATATAGATGAGGAAATAGATAAGATTCGGAATACAGGGAAGAAACTGAAATATCCAGATAATGTGCTAAACAATGCATTAAAAGCGGGAAAAAAGACCATGTATCAAAATCAAAAAGAACCTTACAACAACAAAAATTTGCTTGTACTACCTTATAATAGTAATATGAAAGATATCCCACATCTGCTGAAGAATTTTGGTGTTAATGTAGTTTTTAAAAACAATAAAACAATGAAACAGGTACTTATTAAGAACTCCCCCGACAATGCTAAAGGATGTGTATATAAAATCCCGTGTAAGTCTTGTGACAACTTTTACATTGGTCAAACGGGGAAAGCACTGGAAAAAAGAATAGAACAACATAAACAATGTGTGAGATATGCACAGGGAAATAGTGGTATATTTGTACATGTTAGTGAGAACAATCATGCTATTAACTGGGAAGGGGCAAAAATGCTGGTGTGTTCTAATAATGCATTGGAAAGGAATATCATTGAATCTAGTTTTATAAAAGAAAGTTACAACAACAATATGAACATCAGTCAAGGAATGTATAAACTTGAACCTTTAATATCAAAAGAAATTTGTAAACTGTTTAAATTTTAAGGTTGGCTGTAGAGATATATGAAAAATAGGATTATTATATTTGTAAACACAGTAAAGGGGGCAGTAGTGGTAATGAGATGTTCAACCCCGCCTCCCTGACACCTGTCAGGTGTGGACTTGTACCTTAAGCGGTAGTATCCCTTGAGAATTTATTGTAAATTTTAGCCTAATGATTTTTGAAAGCCACTCCTACCTTGACACCTGCCTGTGGGTGGATCTGCAGTCTCAAACGGTTGTGTGTATGTTCGTCAGTACTGTCTTTGTATATATACTGGTGAATTCTAATACTATGTATCAGTCCTTTGTCAATGGCTTGAAAATAAAGCCGAAACTGGTCAGGACCTACACCCTGTCTCTCATTTTTCACCTGTGGATATGTGTGATAAATGAATCACGTGCTAAAGGGATTATAATTATATATATATTATATATATATATAGATATATATATATATATATATATAATGATATATATATATATATATATATATATATACTATATTATATATATATATATATATATATATGTGTGTGTGTGTGTGTGTGTGTGTGTGTGTATGTGTGCGTGTGTGTGTGTGTGTGTGTCTCCAGTAATCCTATGTTATGGAATGTCTTGCATCATTGTGACTTTCCAGTTAGAAAGCTAAGTGATTTTACCCGTGACCGAGGTCTTGTCAAGTAATGTCTGAGCAATTATGGGGTACATCAAGGGAATTTTATATCACCTTTGATACCTTCCACATTGATTTTAAAAAGATAATGGACGGAGATAGAAAAATAGTTAAGATTTGAGTATCGATGTGAAATGGACAGACTTATGTTTTTTTCAATCAGCAAAACACCGAAGGATTCACATAGCTTGCTGAGTTAAACACATCGCAATTATTTATATAATTAAAACAGAAACAATGAGGACAAAGTTTGCATAAATAAAGGAACTATCGTTATATGGAAAAATGTTACATTTTTCATATAGTCGGAAATATAGGGGTTATTGCCTTTATTTTTCAAAAGGGTAGCAGCCAAGGTGTGATAGTTGAAGACTTCTGGTTATACATATATATATTGTGCCTTTGGTGTTAATTTATAATTAATTATCCTAAGGTCATCTGTTTCCAGCCTATAGACCGTAGTTTTGCTGTTGTTTCAGGCGTTTTGCTTTTGTGTGTAGAATACTTTTTATTCTTTTATCACACCCTCTCTGATGTCATGAAGACTAATGTGACCTAATGAATTTTGATTTATGGTGATGAGGGTGACGTTTTGAACTCAACTTTTTTTTTGTTACCTCATCAAGCCCCTTTTGCTCATCGACTGTTTTAATGATGATAACATTTTTTTTCCACAGGTTCTTGGTTTGTGTGGCTAACAAAGGTCTTGTCGCCCACAACTGCCAAATAATTACATGTTGGCAAAGAGATGCCCATCACTACCCCATCCACTTCTCAGCAAACTTATCCTTGTGTAGGAGGAAGGGGACCTCATTTATGATACCAGCAGTATCTCCTACAGTTTTAAGTGTTTAGATTGGGCCTGCTCCGGTTCTGTACACGTGATTATTCAAGATGTGTTAGGTTGTAACCTGCTTTAGTTCAATGATAAGAAAACTTTTCATATCTTGGGATGTTTTGTCTTCAGTCAGTTCGGTGGTTTTAAATCTATGAATAATTCTATCCAGTGTCTCAGTAAAGTCCTGGTAATTGCAAAATTATAATATTTTTACAATTTTGCAAGTTAACAAACATAAGGAACAATAATTCTAATGGTAGGGTACTCTAGGTTGCCCTTTTCTAACATATAATCAATTAATTAGACATATGTAAGATTTGTTAACATTAAAACACCATTTTGGCCAAAATGGTTTGTATGTGTTCATGAAGATTAACCCTTTTAGCAGTTGCGAAATATTTTGTCTGGCATGAAAAACATTTACCTTAAAAGAAAAACTGCTCATTTTCCTTGTCAAGTAACACCAACGCTTGGTGAATTTTTAATTGAGCTTAATAGGGTAGTCACATAATTATTCCACCCTGAACCTAGGCTGAAAACACTCAACTCTAAAAATATCGGGAAGGTAGGTTACATTAAATTCAGTATCCGGTAATGTAGGATAGGAACATTTTGAAGATTTTTTTATGTATGGAAATTAATAAAGATAATTCACATGATTAGGACAAGGTTCTTTCATTTATGTAAATTAATGAAGATAATCCACATGAATTCGGACATTATTCAACCAGGATCGTACTGGAAATGCAGGAGGTTAAAATTAACTTTGAATACTATACTGATTACAAGTGTGGTGGAACTTGAAAATGAATTGCTACATTCTGTACGTTTTACTAATGGGTGTGTGTGTGTGTGAGAGAGAGAGAGAGAGAGAGAGAGAGAGAGAGAGAGAGAGAGAGTCTTGCGAAGAATAATTTCGTCCAACTGGATATGTGATGGATGGTAACCCCGTCAAAGGGTCGAAATTCAATTCTTTTAGTGCTTGCCTGACGTTGTATGGTGTACGTACTCAAATAAACTATATATATCTATATTAATATATATATATATATATATAATATATATATATACATATATATATTATATATATATATATATTATATATACTATAAATATATATATATATATATAGATAGAGTTTTATATATAATATCTATATATATATATATATATATATATATATATGATAATATATATATATATATATAGATATGTATGTGTGTGTGTGTGTGTGTGTGTGTGTGTGTGTGTGTGTGTGTAAAGCTATATTTTTAAGTTAGCTAAAACATGCTAGGGTTTTCACCTTCACAACAGGCATACGCGGGGCTGGAAATTGCTTAAGTTATACAAGTGTTAAAAGTCAAAGATCCCTTCCAGAGTATAAGTTTATTTATGAAAACCATTTGGTATGGGATAAATGTTGATATAGTCATTATAATCTTGAAGCGGCTTGACGACCAATAAGTACAGTATGAAGGAGTACAGCATGAAGAATAGCTTGGCTAACCAGCGGCTGATTTTGGCCAATTGAGCAAATTTGGGCTGATATTCTCGTACTAACTACATGGCACCAAATACTAGTGCTGGATGGGATGCTCATGCATTCCATCCAAGACTTCGTATTTCAGCATGTTAGGAACCCATGGAAAGCTCATAAAGTTTCATTCAAACGTCTGGTTGGAGATTCTACTTCATCCCTGTGGCTTTGGGTCACGTGTGTTATGATAATCACGCTTAAGGGCTCAGCTTCTCTCTTTATTGTGTGTAAGACAAACTTATAGCTAATGGTAATTTTTTGGCTAAAATTTGGCAAGATAGGTAACCACAGAGGTGGTTTGAATCTGTTTTAATTAATTTGACATTTCTTTGATAGGTTACAAAATTTCCTGGTTTTTTGGCCATATGCACTATCGCAGATGAGCAACCCTTTCTACAGAAGCTTGGATCATTAGTTTATTGACATTTTTGGTTGTAATTATGATTACAAATTGAATGACAATAATATTTATCATGTATTAACAATTTACCCTTGTATTTCAAGCTTTCATTTGGTTTCTTTAGAATTTCACGCCTTACATGCCCAGAACAATATGAATACCCTTTTAAGTTGAATTTGTACAAAAAAATCATTTCCATCAACCCTTGTAAATTTTAATACGGAAACTTTGAAATGTCCTCACTTAGCAGCAAAAGTAAAATGCGGGACATTACATTTTTACACAATGTTTTAGAGACCATGCATGCAAATGTAGTTAGCTTCTCCACCTACGAATGACATAGAGAAAACAACCAAATTGCTGCTGATGAATCATCAGGTAGTGATGTGATGCTGCCCCTTTAAATTTCCGTTGTTAACTCACAGAGACGATAAAATCGTGTGCTATGAAATGTATCAACTTGTAACTGAGACATGATCTTGGAAATACCACTTAAGAATAGTCGCTAGTGATGCCAATCAACTACCATGATATTAAATCACATTTACAACTAAAACCCAGCAGAGTTCCAACTGTACTATAACATCATATGCAACTCAGAAAATGATCAAGTCTCTCATTATAGTCACTATGGAAGTAGGAAAATCTCAGATTTTTATATCCTATGTAGTATGTAAAAACATTACTTTGACTGCCACGTGACTGGGCATTCGAGTCGAAGCATGATGATTTTATTTGTTATAGAACAAGTAATGGCACAGAGGCATTTTTACATTGTTAAATCAATTAACCTATACAGAAGTCTCATAGCCTGGACCAGAATATTGGAATACGAGATGTATCATTACAATACAATAACATGAAGCGGCGTACAGAAGATCCAGCTATTAACTATTGATTGAACATTCCTGCTACCTCTCTGATATTCAATCAGTAACAATACAGCTAAACCCCGCAGTTAGAAACGTCAACCCTGGGTTGTGGAAACTAATAAACTTTATATTTTAGACGTATCTAATTTTGCATTTCCATTAAGAAGCTATGAAGTAGGTTAGATTTATTACAATTGTCAAAATGGATTCGTTTAAGCTTGATGAAAATACAATGTTCGTGCTTTCTGTTCATTTATTTATCTCCTTGTATATTCTGCGGAGATATCGGTAAAGAATCAAAGGATTGAATTTCTTATATATGTGGCGGATCTATATGTACTAACAAGTTCACCAATGAATAAATGTGGAGTTAATTATAACTTTAGCATAATTATTTTATGTATTTCACTCAGTCCAAAAGAAACAAAGAGCGACAGAGACTCCAATACAATTTTCTGTAATCCTTAAACCCCATATAAGATTTAATTCTACGTTTACATTAATATATGTATGTACTGAATAAAATAGGACACTATTTCGTGTTTTTTGTTAGGGTTACATGATCAACAGTTGTATATCACATGTGAATGTGTATACACTTACATATTTGGACAACTAATTAATGTTGGGAAATTCATAATTGCAATTTGAGAATGTAGACTATATCTACTAACAGTTTCATTAGCCATGGAATTCTTATATAGTAAATCAAGATTGAAATATCAGTTATGTATTAAGTGTAAAATTTTAAATCTGCAGAATTATTCAAGACCATACAAGCAATACTGGAAATTAGATTTTACGCTTCAACCACGAAAACCATTCGAATGCAGGCTGCAGTCAACTACAAAATTTCAGTCTGAAAAGTATCCTGCCTAATTACGAGACCCCAATATATCGATGGTTGTGAATTATTGGAATCTATCTTTTAAAAGCCTTGGTTGGGATGCTAACAAACCTCTTGGCACTAACGTTGTAACATTTTTCTTTGCCATTAAACCTGTAAGTAGTTTACTCGGCTATGTTCATATGTTTATCTGAAAGCATAATTATTTATACGTAGCTTACGCATTGAGTTTCGAGCAAACAAATATTACAATGTAACTTTTTTTTCAACTGAGAGATAAATAGCAATTCTATAATTCTATACAGTATATCTGTAAGTAATACGAAAATTAAGGATCTTAATTTGTTAACATATCGTTAATGCAAGTGATTGCACCATTACTACGAACATCTCGTCTTCATTCGACCCTATAAATTACATTGGCCATACGTGCGACATGTCGGATTGATTATTTTTGTTAACTGTGAATTTTACTCTCTTTACACACCAAGTCTTCTGCCCTTGGAGAGGAGAAAGTTCGCTGCAAATTGATTTTCTAAGTGAGTAGAGTAGCGTGAAACACATTATTTTATAATACTATCTGCTGTATCCACTACGAAGTCACATCACTTCTCCACATAACAAAAATAACCCAATTACGCAAAAACAATAATAATAAGATAAAAACAAATAGTTTGATTATGTTATAACTCCTTTAACTTTTTAAAATTCTAATAAGAAAGAATATTTGGCAGACTAGCCAACAACAAACTTCATAGAGATCTACATAACTTCCATCTCTACAAACAAGAAGTATCTCTAAACTGAAAGCAAATTATTCGGAGCCAAGGACGATGATCACCTTACGCATTACTTTCCTCTCTTCTTTTAGTTGACAGAAAAAAGAGAAAGAAAAAAAACGAGAACTTGTATTCCCTTGAAAAACCGTTCTCATGCACAGGGTGATTAAAGGTTTTCTAGAATACTATAATCTCACGTGCCTATTTCATCATTTCATTTTTAATGGAATATGTACAGATAATGTGTACATTTATTGCATTTGCTTTTACGTTACGTAAAATAGTTAATGCTTTTCCAAATGTCAAGCAGCTCTTTAAATAATTGCTAACGCAGTATCAACAACAAACAACCCAGAGCAAAAGTTCTAATATGGCAACAGTCAACTGGTTACTATCCCAATAAAAGAGTAGGTGGACCATTCATTTTTTTTCAGGCCCTACATTCCTACGGCAAGTCAGGGAAAAACAGCTACACAGTAAAAACAAAACATGAAAGAGTAAAACGAACATTTTGCTCGAGAGTATATTTTTGCAAGGTGCATGTAGAGCACTTGACAGTATATGAAATTGTTTAAAATTAACCTTTTTCTTCGCATATTGATTACAAATAGATTTGAGGAATCCTGCGTTTGGACATTATCCACCAGTAACAGTTAAATGTAAATTCACCCATATAAATTTATGTGAAGGGCAAAATTAATTTTTCAAGCAAGCAATGGCAAGTGTAAAATTACATTCATACTTGTTAAGTTATATACATGTTTCCACTAGGCTAACTGATTTATTATTTATCATGGCCTGAAATGTAAGCCTAATCATCTAACCTGCGGTGATTTAACATTGCTCTCTCTCTCTCTCTCTCTCTCTCTCTCTCTCTCTCTCTCTCTCTCTCTCTCTCTCATTCTTTGAACGTTCTAGCGACGTCGTTCATTCCTCTTGTTTCCTTAAGTCTTGGGTAATGATATGCGGAAGTATGATTCCCTGATAATAGATCTAAATAGTGGATGGTCATAGTTAGGAAGCATTTAATCTAGATTTTGTTGAAGGCTGAAGACATTGATTGGAACAATCATGAACATATCACAGCCTCGGACTACTACATAGTCAGAGAAGAATGAGCACTCGGGTAATTTTGGCTATCCAGTGTTTAAGGCACTGAAAAGAAGGAATTGGTGTAGTTGGACACTCAGACTGAGTGACCCAGTGAATGAAGTAATGGTTCTAAGCATGGAGCTGGGAAAAGCCCCACAGGTAACAGCAGGAGAGGTTAGACAAATTATGACTGAAGAATGGAAGTAGGAATGGAGGTAAAGCAAACTGTTAAAAAGTGGGTTCACCAAGAGGCCGATGAAACGTTGCTAATACAACAGTAATGTTTATTGTGAATCACGTGAGGTGCACTAACGGCCCTACATTCCTACGGGAAGTCAGGGAAAAACAGCTACAAAGTAAAAAGAAGCGATAGCCGTATCACCCTTATTATAATCACAGTTCAGATTGGAGGCCGAAGGATGAGGGCAACTGAACGAGAGAATTCTCTTTGTGGGTGGTGTCCAAAGACTTACAGAAATCTTAATTTTATTTTACGCAGCAGAAAAAAAAGTATATCTTAGTTTTACCAGACCACTGAGCTGATTAACAGCTCTCCTAGGGCTGGCCCGAAGGATTAGATATTTTTACGTGGCTAGGAACCAATTAGTCACCTAGCAACGGGACCTACAGCTTTGTGGGATCCGAACCACATTATATCGAGAAATGAATTTCTATCACCAGAAATAAATTCCTCTGATTCCGCGTTGGTAGAGCCGGGAATCGAACTTCGGACCACCGGGCAGAAACTAGGTTATTGTACACTTATGGAAATGCAGGACCGCCATTAAATTACATTTTACTTTCTATAGGAGTTAAGACCACCAACACATATGTGACAATATAAGAAGATAAGAACTGAACATCTGTTATATAAACTGAATTTCAGGGAGAGAACAACGTATTTAAAGAATTATAACAATTTCCAGAATATGACTAGGAACTATCTAAAAAAATTACTTTTTAAAAAACACTGGATCTCGATATTAAGATGAGATCAAAGATGTGTTGAAGTTCTTTATTTAAACTACCATGATACACCTTAGAACTCAGTCTACTTTCCATATGGGAATATATTCAACAAGCATGCGACACTATGAATGATTTACAACTTGAGTTTCATCACCCAATAGTACACACAAATATGTTATCAAATATATATATAATCAATATACATATATCTAATATATATATATATATATATATATATATATATATTATATATATGTGTGTGTGTGTTGTGTGTGTGTATATATATATATATATATATATATATATATATATATATATATATATATATATATATATATATATATATATAACCACAAACAAACTTTGCGGGCATTTATGTTTGTCGAAAAAGATGCAAACAGGTCACCAGTAGATATCCCTGTTTGTGTACATTTTGGGAATACTTCCATCATCGCTCCGCCGGGTCGTGTTTATCTACGAACACTTCCAGCAAAATTATCCAGTGAATATAAGGCGCTGCCAGCAATTTAACATATTTTGGTCTATGCAGATGAATATGAATAAAACATTGCGGCACGGTTGGTTCGCATCCTTTTCAAATGTATCAGGAGACTTTTAAAAAGAAAAAAAAATATTTCAGTATTATTTTTATGGATGATTCCGGATCCATTGGTTTTAGTTTGTGAAATATCTTATGCGCTCTGTTTTTCTACACCCAACAAGTTTCTCGTCTATTTTCATATTTCATTTGTACGATAACACAGCATCATTACCTATCTGTCCCTGTATATTATACAGCGAAAGAAAATTCATACATACAGAGATGTCCACACTGACAAACGTATAACCATACATACACTCACCAGATGGTTAGAGCCTTCTTGTTTTCAATAACTCTTTGACTTATTGGTTACCCACCCAACTTCTTTTACTATGAAGATCGATAAGCCAGTCACCTTTATGTCTCCACATTTTCTATATGGTAATTTAAAAGTAATAACAACAATAACATCTAAATTAATACTGGGTATAAGAACTTTATGAAGGTGTCAAAAGGTTAAAATGCATACTATATATCAAAGTCAAAAGCATATTTGGAAAATAGTCTATTTATTAATCCAATGTTTTTGTAGCTAATGCATACCAACTAATGTCTAATGATAGCAAACATAAGGTACAACCAACATACACTATGGTTTTTATGGCCTGATTAAATCTTTAGTGTTCGTGTAAACGAGAGGGAGGATAATCCTCACGAAAGAGCTACATCAGGATTCATTCAGCCTGAGACAACAGTCTCAGATTTTGCGAATTTGAGATATTAACATAATCGTGAGTCTTACCAAACACCCTTTGTTCAGACAGTCCAGTAATATCATGGAGTGAGAGAGAGAGAGAGAGAGAGAGAGAGAGAGAGAGAGAGAGAGAGAGAGAGATTAAAGGTACATTTATAACTCCAAATTGTTCCTTATTAAGGTTTTAAGTTTAAATTCTCGTTTGTCACCCTTTAACGGCTTAACAGTCTAACAATCAAAGGCT
>NC_061108.1:85104098-85119098 GCF_015104395.2 Macrobrachium nipponense
TCATGGGGCTTAACGTTTTACTAAATTGTCTCCAGTTAGGTCCCAATATGGACTCATTACTATCAGTCTGATCCTTTTTTGCAGAAACATATATAAATTACATCGAAGTTACCAGCTATCAGTAAAGCTTATCTTTCCACAATATCAAAATATGTATTTTCACGGAATTTAGATTATCAAATAGAATGATTACAAAAGTGTATCAATATTTTTATACCTGAAGAAATGAATTAGATAAAACTAGAATTCTTTATAATGATTGAAATCCCCAAGCTACCATACCTTTTTTCTGCGACGTCAAGTAATATTTCAAACGTAATACCAACTTCAGCTTTACAATTGTGAACAGTGCACTGTTTTTATCAGAGAGATAGTTCTTGAACTTGCAGATATTTGCACATTTGATTTTGGATGGCCAACCTCATTGCATTCGGTGATTAGACCTCTCCCAAAAAAGTAATCATGGATTCAGAAAGCAACATTTATATTTTACTGGAATCTTTGCAGGCTAAGCTATTCTTCTGGAGAACCGAAAGCCAATCATTTAAGGTGAAATCGTTGTTTCACAATATCTACAGGTGAGTAAATATGTTCTCTAAACTCTAAAGAACATTGGTAACTGCCAAATCAAATTACACAACTGCTGGATCAGCTTAACGAGAGGTAGTCCGTTCTACAAGTCACTATTATCATAGAAATTGAAGAAGCACACTACAGAGAAAGCCACCTGGTAAACGTGTCTCAAAAACAAGCAAGGAGGTATCTGCAATCACACTTTTGAGAAACATATTTCAGGGACTACGACAGATGGCTAAGAACATTTCTCCTTAGGTATCTGGAATCACACTTTTGAGAAACATATCTCAGGGACTACGACAGATAGCTAAGAACAGTTTTCCTTAGGTCACATAACTCTACAATAAAAATGGTTCTAGTTTCCGCTTTGATCAAGTTTTTCTCTTTCAGTGAAGGATTAAAGGGTAAAAACCTATATGTATGTGTGTGTGCGTGTGTGTGACATCACGGAATCAAAGAACAGCTACGACTCCCACTATACGTAGTTGCAAGTAAATGTTCAAATACGACAGACATGAATTTTTGAGCGGAGCATAACTTTAAATCAAGATGCTTTAGCACAATCTTGTGGATAAGTGCCGATTATATTTTTTTATCATGTTGTCTCATGTATCTAGATTGTGTATGTTTCTGTCTGTATTTTGTATATTCTATGTATATGGCCCTGAGCTGAAATAAAGGATATTATTATTATTATTATTATTATTATTATTATTATTATTATTATTATTATTATTATTATTATTATTATTATTATTATTATTATTGGTACTTTACTACTATGCATTTCAGGGACGGCGAATCATCGTTTTTCTCAAATATCTTTCAAACTAATTCTTTGATCGAAATGGTACTTTGACAGAGTGTACAAGACCCCTCGCCCTAATTTTTGGTAATATAGTACGTTGTCAACTGGTGTTAATTAAGGCGTTTACTCTTGACTTTTAAAGGCAAAGTCGTATGAGTCAGCAGGAGTCACTTGCAGATTCGAAAGCCCGCCATCCCCATCCCTCCCTCCTCCTCCCTCTCACTTTCTCTATCGCAGTGTTTCTCATTTCTCCCGCCATAAATCCCGTTTCCCTGATATTTTTTAATACCAATAGGAATCTGGAAAGTTCATTATGAAAAGGATAGCGAGGTTTAACGTAATGACCATAATAATGGTTAATTTTTCCCAATGTATCTTTTTATAGTATCCTCGGCGTGTCAGGTAATACTGTAATGATAAAGGGTTGTCTATTCTATCAGCTGGAGCAATCGCATTGTAAGTATTCACTGCGTAATTGATGGGGAGGGATTTTTCATTGCTGTTATGGCTGCTATGTTACTTTGTCCACGTCGTTGTAGAAATGCATTTGCAATAAGACTCTTAACCATATACAAAATGCAAAAAGCTGGCAAGAGATTAAGGATCAATCTCAATTGGTAAGTGAATCTTCATAACACACTCACGCAAAATGCACATGTTGGTTAATCAATCAATCAATTATGACAATTTGTAGATTCTGTAAAACAGAGATGAAAACCTGTGAAAGACATAAGAAAATTAATTTCTTAATTGATAATTATGAATGAGGCAAATACTGGATACCTTCTTTATAACAAAAACCCTTAAATTAAATGCCTGAAAATAGGGTAATAGGTAACACTTAGGCAGTATTCATAAACGAATGCCGTAAGAAATAAAAGTAAAATCCTTTTTGGAACCTGTCTCAAAAATAAGTATGTATATGAATATCGCGTGTCACTTTATATTAATGATATAAGTGATATATATCAAGATGCATGAAAATTAACTTATTCACTAAGCTCAGTACGGTACAAGAATTGCATCCATATTACTGGCGTATGATTAGTAACAACGAAATTGCAGTGTGATATGACTAGAGAAATACATACATACAATGATATTAGGATAGTGATAGTAGTTTCCCCCAAATTATGCCCATTCTCTTTGTTTTTCCCTTACAAGAATTCACCTGCTGACCCAATAAGAAGTCGATAAAGCTCCGTCTACTTAGGGATTTGGGGGAAGTGAGCAGACCTTGTCTCTTGGCCTTGGTATACAGAGACTGTCATCACAGACAAAGTATTTACAAAAACCAACATATTTATAGCATCCAATATTTTACTTAATATAATTAATAAGTAATAGGAAGGAAGGTGCCTATTACTGTTATCTTTTAGATGAAAATATGTCATACATGATCGTGTGTAAAAATAAAAAAAATGAAGATAGATACAAGCTCCGCCTACTTAGGGATTTGGGGAAAGTGAGCAGACCTTGTCTCTCATGGGCTTAGTAAACAGAGACGGTCATAACAGACAAAGGATTCACAAAAACCAACATATTTATAGCATCCAATATTTTACTTAATATAATAAGTAATAGGCAGGAAATTGGGGGCCCGAGACGGGAAGACCAGTAAGGTAGGTTTTGGGAGGGAAGAGGTTGGGAAGGGTGATGAAGGGAGGTAGGGAGGAACGGGATGTGGATAAAAATGTTCGAAAGCATAGGTTGGCGAAGCTTGACAACACGATGTAAGCCAAGAGTAAACGACTTAATTAACACCAATTGACAATGTACTAGACTACCATTTCGATCTAATAATCAGTTTGAAAGATATTTGAGAAAAACATAGTAGTCTTGTTATGTACTGATATTTTCCTCGACGTTCGTTTCCATTTTCTTCCTAATCTCCGGTTTTCTTTTTTCTTATTTTTTTCCTTTCTTTCCCATATCCGCCTCCACCTCCCTGAAACCTCCACCCGTTCTATCACATCTGTTAGTCACCCAGTCTTCCAAATACCATGAATTTCCTTATTCCTTTCTCCTCCTCTTCGTTATTTCATTCCTACCTCTTCTTAGCTAAGCCCGTTTTCTGCTGTTTTCAACACCGTGACATCTTTCTCTTTCCCACGCCCCTGATAGTGTTTCATAAAGGCGCTTCTCTCTTTCTTATCTTACTCACTATCCAAATCCGCCATCCTGTGTTCGAATTAACATGTTACCTTTAACAGCATCCAGACTTGTTTTCTATTATTCATCCTCGCAACTGAAACGGTCGGACATTTCCACACAACGCAGCTTAGTGGTAATGCTTAAAGTTTAATGAAAACATTTTCAAAAGCAGCTCTCTCTCTCTCTCTCTCTCTCTCTCTCTCTCTCTCTCTCTCTCTTTCTTCTTGAACATATGGCATTGCATCATATTTTTGGTTCTTTTAGAGTCATAATTGATTAATTTCATAATGAACAGTAATTTATAAACATATGAATTAGCACATTTCAGTAGTAGATATATTTTAAAATTGATGCCTATCTGTCTAAATTTATACTTATACACACAAAACACAGACATCCAGACACAAACGTCCTCTCTGCAGGGATACTAAGTAAAACAACAGAAAATTATAATTCGTTAATGAAGCAAAGAAACTGAGTGTGTGAAATAAGTAGTGATACAATCGTTTTTGGAGAAAGAATGAATCTCACTGAAAAAGAAAGAGGCTTTCCTGAAGAGTATAATCCTCAAAGGAATGGCCATTTTACAAAACGTTGCAATGGGGGTAAAAATGAAAAGAGGTGACTTACTATTTCTCTGTCGAATGAACCCTCTTTATCTGTTACTTGAGGCCGTCGAACAATGGGCCATGATAAAAGGGAGATTGATTGCAGCACAGATACAATCTCTAAATCATTCAAACGTCTCGACTCTTAACATTATCATCCGCCAGACAAAGACAAATTCCACAGACTCATATAACTGGATAATGTCGAGATTGGGGATTTCATTGCATTAGGAATATTAAGTTTTTACAATCCCTTCCACCCAGATAATGTTTTAGAAGCCTTCGCTAATACATGCTGTTTGCTTTTATATCGATGTTGTGGTTGTTATTAAAATGATTACTGTTATAACTGTCACTGTTATTACAACTGTTACTGCATGTATTATTGTTATTATCATTAAGGTCTCTGTTCTGTTAACAAAGTTGCAATAATAGATTTTGAGTCATTCGTACTTACATGTAATATACTGTAGTGTTTTAATTCTCTAAGACTTTGTTTGTTTTATGAGAAGTTCAGTGACTATAAGTTAACAGTTTTATGCACAAAGGCAAAACAAAATTACCAAGTAGACACACGATGCTTCTTGCATATTGTTAATATGGATTGTGCAGTCTACATAACTGGAAATATTTTTCCTGGTGTGACAGTTCACTTCAACAATACAGTGACACCAAACGAATTAATGCATCTTGATTCCTTAGGAGGAACACCGTAGTTAAGTCATTCTATTGACGCTTGGCTTTCTGTGTGTATGGATGACGATTCCGCTATATATCACCACTGCAGTTAATCCAGTCTGTATAAATAAAACCCAACTATCACCCGCACATTTTAGGAATTCATCTTATCAATGATCCTATTAATCTTTCCCGGAATATTTTCCGTGGGGATCTTGGGAACACAGTGTAACTTAGATTCATTAACGAGTATCTTTTACAGTTTTAGTCTTCGGTTAAAGAAAACTATTGCGATGGCTATTATTCTGTCCGTCCACGCTTTTTCTGTCCGCCCTCACATCTTAGAAACTACTGAGGATAGAGGGATGCAAATTGGCATGTTGATCATTCACCTTACAATCATCAAACATACCAAACATAGCCTCAGTATATTTTTATTAAATTAATGTTAGCTCTTGGGTTCCAACAACATAGGCCACCACCGGGCGGTAGCTGAAAGTTTCATAGACCGCCACTAAGAGTTGCATGGACGTGGCTGAGAGCTTCATGCAGTATTATACACTGTACAGAGAACTCGATTACGCCGAAGAAACTTCGGCGCATTTTTATCTTGTTTGTATTTGGGAGTACAGATAGAGACGCAGGCGGCGACTTTGTTGACTATTCCGATAATGATGATCTCATTTTTGTATATATCTAATGCCTGCCTTGCGCATCATTCTTGTTATTATTATGTTGTTCTTGTGGAAGGAGCAATGGTCTGTGGGAGCTTCGGTGTGGAAGAGAGACTGGAAGGTGCATCTGTGCGGGATCATTTCAGCATCCTACGCTGAGTGAATTTTGATCAAGAGTAATTCCAGTCTTCAGCCACATAGCCAATGGCGTAGTTTTATTTATTAATGAATTTTAATGTCACCACTAAATACAGATTAAGCTTCCTTTACTTCAGGAAAGTCACCTTCGTAATGACCGCCTTATTCAACATCCGCCATCCTGAAGGCTGCGAAATATGGACTCGATTTGGGGTTAGTAGTCAGGAGAAAGTGAGTGGTCTCTCTGTGCTAATCTCACTCTCGACGGTCGTTCTTCAACCTTCTTCTGTTTTTTAAAAGATAAACCATTGGTCCTTACGGTGTCACCTAGCAGCTGTGATACATACATTTATAGATTAAGCCACCTTTGTACTGGCACGGGCTCTTGCTTCTTAGCAGCCTGCAACATACTATTCTGCTCCAATTTAACAACTGGGCCAGAAAGAAAAAGTTTTAGTGAGAGATAAAGTATCATAGAAGCAAGTCTGCTGTGAGATCGTGAAGGGGAAGACACATTTGTAGTACCGCTGGGGGGTGAATGAAATTGCTGATTTAGCTGCATACAGTTTCCTGCTTACATTTACCACTTGTTTAATAAGGTTTTAACTGCTTAGGTTTAAGCAGGTAAAACATTTCCGAAATTCTAATGTGGAATACATGCTAATTCTTCTTTGTATTAATTTACTTAAATTAATGCGCTGGCATGTTAAGTGTACCGAACAAGAGCTTCTAAAGGAAGACTTTACAGTGCTTCTGCATTCCGCTGCTACTAATGATGAAAATGATAATAAAAAGAAATAATAACAGCAGTTTCGAGCACAAGGTCTCTCGTTGATCATTGTTAATATCAATTTCAATCAAAATAAAAACCCAAAACTGACACCTCACAAATATTTTGGCAACAATACCAGTTTCTCATTAAACTAAAACAGGTCATTAGGTGGGGGTGTGCAATTACACTTGAACGAACACATTTATAGGTACATGAATAATCAGTCTGTTCTGTAACTTTTTAAATCTGTCCCGTAATTATATTTCTGATAAAGGAATTTTTTCACTATGTCTTTCGCATGATATACCTTTAACCTTGAAAATAATAGGAATTCAATTAAGAATAGAGTCAAACATGTCTTGCATTATATATAAATTTAGATTAATGCTCAAATTATCTGTGGAATAAGCAATTCAAAAGTGAAAGGTAATAAATGATGGTAATGAATATCAAAGGTATATTCAATTAGAACAAAGTTTACACTATATTGTCTAGTCATATAAAAAAAATAACTACCATTATTATCTCAAGTCGCAGTACACAGTAAAATGATGGCATAGAATAGGAGGTAAAAGACGGATTCATGAAGTAAATTCAATAATGGTTTGAACGTCCTCTCATGAAAAGGCTTCTGTATTGGAGTTAGGTCGAACACCCAACAGGTATTGGACCAGGCTTGGGGTTCAAGTGTTTCTAAATTTCCTATAGGGGAAAATTCTGTTTACCAATGGATTCACTATAATTCAAGAGGATTTTCGCACCTTAGTGATCTATTATGTCTGTATCTTAAACCAATGGTTCTCTTAAGACAGCAGTATCCATGATGTGAACTTATATAGGCCAATATCAGCGAAATGTACAAATGTACATTCAGAAAACAAATAACTCACTGATAGATAAAGCCACTTCTATCGAAAACCAATTCGATATATTTGAATCTCTTTTTAAAAAATAAACTTTAATATAACATAAAATCGTTCCACTTTTGAAAATCAGTTATTGAGAAATATACAGCAAACAAGCAATTTATTCTTTTCATCCTTGGAATTTGCTGCAGCAGAAAGGCTGCAAAAATATCATAAATATCTCTCTAATGATTCCCTGGAAAGCGCTACAATAAATTTCACTCGGAAACACTGTCTCTTCAAGTGGCAAAGCCTCCAGCCGGGGGAGCCACTAGCTTGAAAAAAATAAGAGAAAAAGAGCAGCAGAAAAGCACACGACCTTATTTCAACGAATTCATTTTTTATTTTTTTTGGTAGACATAAACTTCTGAGATACCAACTACTCTCGGGCAATGTCATTCCAACAGGGTTATTTCGGTTCTGCCAATAGGAGTCATAAAATACAAAACGAACAGCCAAGTAAGGGGTTAATACTAATTAATCGCTTATAACATAAAAGACCTTTTCCAATGGAGAAAAATTGTCAATTACGACACAAAAGCTGTTTTAAATCGGTTTGTCGCCCAAAGTGGATAGCCACTAGAAAATCAATGGAGCCATTAACGCTATGGTGTTTCCTATCCACTGAATCTAGGACGAGTACAACCTCCTGTAAATAAGACATACTCGCCAGACATGTCGTATTTTTTAAGGAAGATTCTCCAGCATCCTTCTACCTATCTATTTTGCTCAGTAGTGAGAGTACCTACCATGTGAATATGTATTTTTTTTAAATCACCCTCTAGGAGCTACTTAAATATAATGGTTATTAACAATACTCACATAGTAATAGTAATAGTAATAATTACAGTTGAAACATGAAATTTCCCGTAAGTATTTTGCAAATGTTTGTCAGTTTCGCTTCCTGCATAACAGACGATTTTCCAGGTCTTTCTCCACGGCACTTGAAGGACAACATTTTACATGAGGACTTTTCGGTTCGCTGGCATCCATTTGAAAGGGATAGCAGACAGTCACGGGGATATTTCAGAGGCATGGAGAGAGAGAGAGAGAGAGAGAGAGAGAGAGAGAGAGAGAGAGAGAGAGAGAGAGATGTTCATATTAATGTTCCGTAAAGTCTTTTCAAGTAAATTGTGTATATAACTGTATATCTCAAAAGAAGACATGAAATACTCAGTTTTTCATAAATTTTATCTTTTCAAATAAAAAGTAGTGCAAATGTTATGATAGTAAATAAACCTTGGAATATAAACCAGAGAGTAAAAAGTTACTGTAAAAACAAATATAAAATACGGCGTGAGCCGACCTCCAGCTTACTTAGGGGGCATGCTAATATCTACAGTCAAATAGTGCGTTGCTTCGCCAACGAAAATTGAGATAAACAAGCAATATTTTATTGGAAATGATGGTTATGTACTGTTTAGCACATAATTTATGTAATAAACAAATCGTAAATATCCTATCCTAAAATTCCTGTACCATTAACTCAATGGGAAACATCTTTTTCAGACCATTTCAGGCTTTCCTAAATTTCATTCAGTAAAGTATTATCCCAGAACTATGCATCAGTGAATTGCTGAACTTGTCATCAGTGAATACACAAGTTATTGTATATACCCATTATAAGTATATATATTTTTTATTTGATTATTTAAAAAGGCTGATGGCTCCCATGGCGATGAAACATAATAAGAAGGAGAGTGTTTCCCAATTCATTATTTCACTTATTTATTTTCATCAAAATCTCTTAGTCTATTTTTTACAACGCTTGATAACATGATAACACGTACTCACAGAGTGTAGATATATATATATATATATATATATATATATATATATATATATATATAATATATATATATATATATATATATTGTGAAGTAATAAAAGTCCACACTTATGTAAGATGTATATTAGAAATTCTTAAAAGACGGGAGTTTTCGTCTGATTGATCAGTAGACCTCATCAGCCGTACTGATTTTTCCTTTTTAAAAGGTGCATTTTCGTATTTTAATGGTTAAATTAGATAGCATATGTAGAGACTCGCCATTGTCGAATGGTTTTTAGGGAGGGTCTCATTTTAAATCTATTTTCACTGGTTTTAACAACTGAAGAAAAAGAAGCCTTGTGTTTAGGGTTCAATTTTTGCATGGGTTCTAGGGATAATTCTTTAGTTGAAGGATTAAGCATTATTAATAGGTTTAATTATCAAAATCAAAATTCTCAAATTAAATTTTTAAAGGGATATGTGGCCGCCTGTGCTATTGAGCCACAGAACACAGTGTTACCCCGCAGACACAGAGATGCGATTAGCAGGTTGGGTAGAAATAAAGAAGTTAAAACCATGAAGGCAGGTAAGGGCGGGGCAGTTGTTATTATCAACATTGATGATTACAACAATAAGATTTTTAGATTGTTGGATGATGAAAATACATATACGAAGCTTTTATCGATTCCTTCGATTAGTGAGATACAGAAAGAGTTTAATAGACAGCTTAAGGCTATCAGCAGCAGGGTCATGGATAAAGATTTGCGTGATACTTTACTTGAAATGACTTCTTATAAGAATCCGTTCCTTCCGTATTTTTATGGCATACCTAAAGCACACAAACTGGGATCCCATTGAGACCCATAGTGTCAACGTGTGGTGCTCCTCAGTCAAGTTGGCTAAATGGTTAGCAACAATTCGAGTAATTTCTTGGGTAAATTCTCCCCTTCTCATTTACGTCATTCATCAGACTCTATTGAAAGAATACGGAATATAGGCCATTGTGAGGGTAAAATGATGAGTTCAGACGTTAATGCATTATTTACACACGTCCCATTAAATTTCGTTTTAAACAAACTTAGGGAAAAAGAGATGGAGCATACCTTTAATCCACAAATTCCTGTTGACATTTTAAATGATTTGATTAAGCTTTGCGTTAGCTCAACTGTAGTTACGGAGGGTAGGGTTACCGACAAAACTCCGTGGCTAATTTGTGCATGTAATTGTTCGAAGCTGATTTAGTTAGCCATTGTACTCAGGACATTAAGCCTTTTCTATCGGTCACATATGTTGACGATATCTTTTTTATTTATAAAGATAGTGTGTGACGAAGTGCCAAGTATCTAGCTATTACACTTGCCAATAATTAAATGAGTACCTCACAACAGCCAGACACCTGAACCTTCGTCACAGGTAAAATACGATTGAATACACTAAAAGCAACAGTGATCCCTTAAACAACTTACCAGTATTGCTGAAAAGCAGACTAAGTTCATTATAACAGGTGTGAGGGTGTGAGGTAATCTTACATGTAATTAAGTTAATAAGTAATTAAATTAATTAAAGGACTTCACTCCATCAACAATTTTAAAAGTCCAAGTTGAAGGAAAACAGCTCAATTACCACTCTATGTTTCTACCTAAACAAATACTGGTGAAAAAAAAACACTTATAAAAATTTTAAATACAAAAATTTGTTATCAAACTCAAAATTTATAAGCGAAATTCATATCACGGAAATTTACTGTTACTTGAAAACAAAGCAAAGTTTAATTAATTCTTAAATTAATTAAATAAATTAAATCAAAATTAATTTATCACAAAAATCAAGAAAATTTATTAATTAATTGAACTTCAAAATTTTGAAATTAATTCGCAAGTGGTAAACAACAATAAAACTTGAAAAGAATTCTAAGTAAATGCAAATTAATTCACAAGTGTTAAATTCAATTAAATGTACAACGATTAATTAATGAAAACAATTAAGTTAATCAAATTGTGAATGCAAATGAAAACAGAAAAATTTGGAAAATATCAAAATTGTAAAAAGCATTAAGAACACATAATATAAAAAAACACATTTCAATAGAAAAAAATGGACAAATGAAAAAATAAATAACTTTAATAAGTAAATTGGATAAATGCAAAAAAATTTCACTTCAAATGAAACAAACACAAAACATAAAAATTTGCAATGTGTAAAAATTGAAATCGTTCTCCAAACCATTGTAATTATTAGTTGCAACTAATAAACCCTGTAATAACACATTACCTTGGTACCAATTTTCTCTGCTGTAGCTAGTTCCAAAAATTCACCACACAATTCACAATATTTCAAAAAAGAAAAGGCGCCGTTTCACACTTGTACAATGTTTGTTCAGATTCCACATTAAGTACTAAATAATACTAAATAACTCGAAGAAATACGAAATCTAAAAGTTACGAGTGACCAATCAATAAGTATAAAATCTTTACGTTAATGTGAAATGAAAATTGGCAGAAGAGAGAGAGAGAGAGAGAGAGAGAGAGAGAGAGAGATGATTACGCCCCGAGGTCTTAACTTGGAATGAATCTTCGTTTCTTATGGAAGCTGAACAGTATTTTTTCACACAAAACGTTTTTAAAGAGAAATTGAAATTAATCACTTATAACGAAAGCAAAACGAAATGACTTCACTTCCAAAAGATGATGCATGCTTAAACAAAAAGTCCTAGAACGATCTTACGAAAATATTATGCAATACCATAGGAACATTGGTGAAATTTCCACGTGACTTCTCGAGAAAGACGTACACGTTTAAAAACAGATTCGAATGAGCAAGATTGATAGGATTCCAAAACAAAACGGAGACATCGAGTTCCCCTTGTCTCGTGTGATGACAAGTTATGAAAACAAAACTGATACTTGATGACGAGCATGCCTCACAGCTAATGTACAATGCAAAAATTTCTGTTTTCACATTCTAATTTATCTTAACTTTTGAATGATATTATGCGAAATCTGAACTTACATTATCAGAACATACAACAACTCTAAACTAAAAAAGGAATCTTAAAATATTGCAAAGACTTTTCCCACATTTCATGGTTACAGAGAGGAAATATACGTTATGAAAGTCACAGCATATAGTAAGTGTTATTCAGTTTAACCGTTTTTTTAGAATTTGTTAATAACTTGATGCAATCTATTAGCTTTTCAGTTGGATTTGAGGTCCAAAATAATTTACCATTTCTGGACATTCTGGTTCACCATGACCCTGTTACTTTTAACTTTACATTTAGTGTATACAGAAAAAACACCAACACAGAAATGTACATTCATTTTTATTCATACTATGGCCAACGCATAAAGTCTAATGCAATCGTCAACATGGTGACGAGAGGGCTTCGGATTTGTGATCCACAGTAGTACATAGACATGGAAATGGAACATATAAGACAGGTTTTCACGAGACTGGGATACCCAAAATATTTTATTGACCAAGTATTTACCAAGGCTAGAAAAAAATGTTATACTCCACCGACCCGGAAATATGAATTCAAAAGCAGTCAGTGCATTCCGCTCCCTTATCATCATAGTTTGGAAAGGGTGCAACATTTATTAAAACAGAATAGGGGAAATAAGTTGAATTTAGCTTTTAGGTATAATAGCTCGTTAAAATCAAAGTTGATTAGGAGTCATGAAAAAGAAAGGAAAGATGACGTTGAGGTTTACGTGGTACCGTGTAAAGAATGTAATAAGTATTATTATGGGGAATTAGGCAAAGGATTAGGTATAAAATTAGAGAACATAAGCAATCATGTAGGATGGGATCGAAATATAGTTCAGTTACAGTAATGGACTGGGAAGAAGCGAAAGTAATCTACAAAGGTAATAACGTAAGCAGACGCAGAGTAGTTGAAGGGGCTCTTATTAATATTTCAAACGTGTTTGAGTTTAACATATCATTTACCCAAGAGGATACATTCTAAAATTATTTGATACTTAAAACTGTAAATATTAGTACAGACGTTGTTTGCACCACTCCTACTGCCCAGGTGGTCTCTCTTTCTCCTCCCCAGGCATTGGAAGGAAGAACCCCCATTGCAGGTGCCGATGCAGAAGGTATGGACGAGGGAACAGTTGAACACACAGAGGAGCTAGTTCAACCACGACAAGCGGCTCGTCTTTTGGCCACACATTTGAACGACTGAAAAACATGATTGGGATAGTTTGTTTTTGTTGTTATTTTCCTTGACGACGGTTCCCGTGTCTTGCCTGTCTTTCGTAACTTTTTGTATATTTTTAAAATAGAAAAATTAGTACGTCTGATGTCTAATGGTCAAGTAGACGAAAGCTCCCGTCTTTTAATAATTTTTAATACACATCTTACATAAGTGTGGACTTTTATTACTTCAAAATATTGCAATCGCGTTATGGTGATTTTTTTTAGAAATATATTATATATATATATATATATATATATATATATATATATATATATATATATATATATATATATATATATATATATATATATATATATATAAACATAATATATATATATATATATATATATATATATATATATCGAGCTATAAATGTCCTTTAATATCTAATTCGCTCTACCTCGGAATTAATATATTTTCATATATGTTTAACCGAAAGGGAATTTTTTCAGCGATAATAGAATTGTCGTGCCCGTCGGCCAGCAATTCTATTATCGCTGAATAAATTCACCTTCGGTTAAACATATACGAAAATATATTAATTCCGAGGTAGAGCGAATTAGATATTAAAGGACATTTGCAGCTTGATATATGTATATGAATCACGGTAATGTGATATGATTTATATAATGACTACGTGCGGGCAAAAGCACTACAACGCTACCGAGGACGAGGAGGGTTTGATGCGGTCTCCAAAACTAAAAATACCTGATCGTGGCAGGTATTTGAGTTGGGAGGCGGCATAAACTTATATCCTCTTGCGGTGGTAGGGTGGGCTAAGGCTTCACTGCCAGTCCTGGAATTGAAGATGTCGATGGTTCGTGCCCGTCGAATGGCAATTCTATTATCGCTGAATAAATTCCCCTTCGGTTAAACATATACGGAAATATATATTATTCCGAGGTAGAGCGAATTAGATATTAAAGGACATTTGTAGCTCGATATATGTATATGAATCACGGTAATGTGATATGACTTATATAATGACTACGTGCGGGCAAAAGCACTACTACGCTACCGAGGACGAGATGGGTTTGATGCAGTCTCCAAAACTAAAAATACCTGAGCGCGGCAGTTATTTGAGTTGGGAGGCGGCATAAACTTATATCCTCTTGCGGTGGTGGGGTGGGCTAAGGCTTCACTGCCAGTCCTGGAATTGAAGATGTCGATGGTTCATGCCCGTCGGCCGTCAATTCTACTATCGCTGAATAAATTCCCCTTCGGTTAAACATATATGAAAATATATTAATTCTGGGGTAGAGCGAATTAGATATTAAAGGACATTTGTAGCTCTACATATAAATATGTAATAAATAAAGACTGATAATATGTATCATTGTGACATTTCTTGGAGACTCATCATTTTTAACTTCCCATGGAGACAGAGTCCGAAGCGACGACCTAAGAATGCTGACATCTCTTTTTGGGGTGGTATGATGTTAAATATGCTTACTTTAACAGGTCAATGTTCATTATGTGGGTATGTGAGTTCGTGAGGGCTTGTTCAAGGTGCCTTTGAAAACTGGCTGTGACCAGTTAATTGGGGCATTGGTGAAGAGTGTGAATTCGTGTGTATGTGTACGAACTATGTCTATTCATAAAGGCGAGTTTTAGGCAGAACTGAGGAGACGGCTGCCTTGGGGTGAAAGCGCCTGAATGGCTCCATAATGTATTTTTGTTTAAGTGATTTTCCAAGCTGTAATGGGTAAGTG
>NC_061108.1:85129098-85144098 GCF_015104395.2 Macrobrachium nipponense
AATATATGTATATATTTTATAGCATGCATAAAGGTACAAGAGATAATTTCTGTTTATACATAAATGTGTATGATTTAAATTTGAGTGGGTGAGTGTGTGTGTGTGTATGTGTGTGTGTGTGTGTGTGTGTGTGTGTGTCCAAAATGGTCTACGTTGGTTAACGGTTGCTGATTCGTGTTGGGCGGGGTCTCAGCGACCTGAGCAAGGATGTTACTTGACTTTCGCTGACGCTGGGTTTTCTCATGTCTTCCAAGGGGCGCGATGTTCTCGGTGGATTGGAGCGCGCTGTCTGGTCCCTGTTGGCTTGCGTATTCCTTCTCCTCTTGGAGGGGAGTATATGGTCCGATTCTTGTTGGACGTTCAAGGTCGGCTTCTGAATAGCGATGCTCACCGCTTCCGTTATTAAGAGGCGACCGTAGTTGTCTTCTCTGTGCACGACCTGGGTGCCTTCTTTGAGCTCTTGTAGAGATGGCTTCCTGTCGTGAACATCTATGTAATGTTGATGGATGGCCCCTTGATTTCTATGAGCCAGCAGACGTCTCCGAAGGGTCGTTGTAGTGTGCCCGATGTAGTTTTGGCTGTGAGGTATACATACATACATATATATACATATATGTATGTATGTATGATGTATACTTACACAGAGAAAGAGGCCAATGCATATGAATTCATGACTTATAATATTAATAAAAAACAAATGTTAATCATTTATACGACCTACAGAGCGAACATTTCATTGCTAGGGCTAATTACATTCGTGAACGGAAAAATTATAATATACTCGGTAAATTTCCACGAGGAAAAATATAGTTTGTACTAGCGACACAGTATAATGCTTCTTAAATATCCTAACAATTTGCTTGTTCATAAGATTGTGAATAATGATGCTAGACACGACAAGCAAGAGATAGTTATAAATTCTCTTATCTCGAATTAGTTTGATCTATAAAACAATTTTATCACCATAAGGAAAATTATTGATTTTTCTGAAGATGAAAGAGAGCCATGTTTACTTTAGTTACATGATATCATGCACAGTTGCTTGTTACCTAAAACAAAATGACACCTACTGTATTATTGCCATAAGTAAGCAAATTCAATCATGGAACAATGACCAATTTCCATCTCTATTTCCTAATTCTTGGAATAATATACGGGAATAGGAATAAATCTCCCTACACCACAGATCTAGTAATCTCTGAAACTTTGTTAAAGGGAATGAGTGCCGTTATTCAGCTTTCCTTATTTACCTGACAAAAGATAGAAGTTACTGGTTACCTGAGAGGAACAGCTCATACTGGTATAAACAAGTTTATTCCTGAACGAAAAAGAGGAGAAGCCTCAGAATGAAGTCTGATTGTTGTATCCTAACGACTCTAAGAGTTTAAAAATGTTTGAACACATAGTATACAGGTAGTGGTTAGTGTCGTGGTTGCCAATGAGATGTCGCGGGTTCTCGTCTTCCCCAGAAAGATGAAATAATCACCGAGTCTGTATCATAATCAGTTAGAGCTGCAGTGTGGGGTCAGCTGTGGGAGGTTGAAGCCAACATTCTTTTGAAGCTTGAATTTCTGGTCAATGACCCCTGTGTGCTTGTTCCATGTGAATAGGTTTCATCATCTAAACTGAAATAATAATAATAATAATAATAATAATAATAATAATAATAATAATAATAATAATAATAATAATAACCTCTTCCAAGTGGATTTGATTCCCCTACAGTGACAAATACTAGATCCACTTAGTTACGAGCGCATGTAGTTCTAAAACTGGTGACTCTCCTTTATGTCCTGCAGCTGAGTGAAACGAGAGGTTGTTTTAAGCCTCGGTGGTTGAAGGGAATTGAAACTGAATATAGAATTTGGCCCAAAGGCGAAGCACTGGGATCTATGAGGTCATTCAGCACCGAAAAAGAAACTGACAGTAATAGTACAGAAGCTAAAATAATTTTTTCACTAAAATACTTCAGTTAATTATACAAGCATGAAATTTGGTACATATGTTCTCCATGGGCCACTATTTGAAATGTTGCTGGGTGTCTGCTCAAAATTCCAAAATGGTTGTCAATTTTCAAGATGGCCACTAGTCAAGGTTTTAACATGGGACCCATGTGCCTCTGGTCATGTTTTTATGCATTTGTTTTGGTTATACACATTTTAGGCATAGTCGTCGCCAAGCAAAAGTAAATGTATTTCTGTTAAAGATTTCATATAGCATATATAAAAAAAGATGGCAACCAATATGGCAGCCAAAAACCTTAAATAATTGCGTCTAAAGATTCAGTAGGCATGGAAAAATATCTTCCTACTCAATATTATAGTTTGCAAGTCTATATAAAGTTTACTTTACCATTAGTTTTTGTTTGAAAGAATGAATGTCATCGCACAACCAGGGCACATTGGAGCCTTTTCTGCTGTGTAACTTGGCATGGGGTTCAGTGTCAGCTAATCTTGCTGTACTTACCTAGTACTTAGCTTTGGTTTAGTGTAGTTTAGTAGTTTACTGTCCCAAATGTTGTCTAATAGCGCCATGTCAATTAGGTGATAGAAAGTATATTTGGTAGATCTATTTAGACAGCCACATCTGAATTGACAGGAGGTGCCAGTGCTGGAGAGCCGAGCCAAGGGTAAGTGGAGCTCTACATGACTTGTTCATGTGCTTACCTGGATTGTGTACAGATTGCGCAGAACTGAAACACCACTGGATGAATGATCTGGCTAGGTGTAGAGTGACCAAACCTAGTTGTATCCCATACAGATTAAGGTAGTAAAAGAACAACCCCACAGACTTAGTCAAGAGCTCATAATGGTAAGTAAGTTCAATCACAGGCAAAAGGATGGCCACCTGGAGCAAAATTGTTATCTTTCCCAAGAAAGCAAGAAAAATGAAGGTCTAACTTCAGCCTTGGCCTCAGTACGTCATAATCCTGAACAATATGGCTATGTAATGATTTCAACCAATGTGTATTGTTCCAGGAGATTGGTGAAATGCTGCATAACTTTGACCCAACAAGGCTGAATGAAGGCAGTTGCACAGGGGCAACACTACTACAAAACATGGCAAAATGCCATAAGAGCTGTAGGGTCATGCTTGATAATGCAAAAAGTGATCATGTAAGAAAGCAAAGATCTACAGTTGAAGGTAATGGCCTACAGGAAAAGCATGCTAAACAATGGCGAATGAGTCATGACAATGAAGCATGCTCTTTTGTAAAAAGTATCAGATCTTCGACAATTAATGACCATGATTCTCAACAGGAGACTACATGAGTGTACTCACACACTCAATGATGGTAAATTACAGGCAGAACTATGTGCAGGTGATGCAATTACACAAGGGCTGAAATACCATCTTGTGTGTCTCACTGGGCTTTACAACAGGGAGGGGTGACATCTTAGAAATCTTGAGAAAGAACAATTTTATAGTGAAGAAGCAGATGTGTACCACTGGTTCTATCAGAACTGGTTAATTATATCATTGAAACCAGCATGAATTCAGATGGCTTTTCCATATTTCCTCTTGCAGACATATCTCAATTATACCAGCAGTGTTTGGAACAATTGGGTATTGCCTTACCACTGTAAATACAAGATTAAAGGAAAATTTTTTAGCAGAAATCCCTAAATTAGAAGTACACAAGACAGTAAAAAGTGTGCTACTTGCCTTGGAGAAATATGTAGCTATAGCCCTATAGCAGGCATCTGACTACTCAGATACACTTGTGATTGCTAAAGCGGCAAAGATACTGAGAAAGCAAATTATGGATCATCAGAATAGGTTTGACAGCACCTTTGGTGATGGAGGCATCCAGTTCATGGATGCGTCCTGCAGTACAACTGCTTCTCAAAACAGAATGAAGGAGCAAGTGTACAATTGATACTCAAAGGATAAGGATAAGGATAAGGAAGAGAAACAACATCGATCACAACCCTTCAGCAATTATGACTACTATTTATTTTCATGGCTAGCATTTCGGTATTCCAGCACCTTGCCAAAGACATCCAGCATAGCTTGGGCCAGCGAGGCCAAAATCTGTACCTGAGACACCTGACTACTTCACAAATATCCCCTTGCTTCCTTCAAGTCCAATAACCAAACACTGTTAAGAGTTGCAGTGTCATAGCTAGTTTCAGACCTGTTTTCCAGAAAGCAGAGACCATATGAAGCCATCCCTCCAATCAGAGCAGCTCTGCTTCAACACATTCAAAATTTCAGCATATCAGGGCAGTTGTTTATGGGGTCAGGCAATTCTGCGCTAGCCAGAAGCGCAGAGTCCAGCTGACTTGGGTTGGGAAAAGATTGGCATAGACTGGAAAGTCTCCTGGACAGCCAAATTCCCCATAGCAAAGAGTTGTGAGCAGCTTACAAAATGTGGCTGCAAGACTGTGGCTGGTGTAAATGCCACAGGCATGGGTTTACATGCACAGCTTTGTGTAGCTGCAAATGTGAGGTGTAATTATAATTTTATTTTTAAAATGTTGTGTTCATTTCAGGCTTAAAAAAGACATTCAGACAGTTCTCGAACATAGGTAAGATACTTTGTTATCATACTCAATTATAGATGTAATATTGATAATAGCATCATGAAACTTGTTACTTGAAACTCTGCAGAGTTTCAGGTAAAAAGCTTCATGATGACCATCACAATGGTAAATATAGTGGTGATATCTGGTGATAACTTCAATTAACTCTTCTACACAGGAAGAAATTTCTCTGAATAAGGATTGGTGTATTTATTTCAACAATGATTTACTCAATGTGTCAGAAACCGAAACAACTAGAGGCCATCTTGAAAAGTGGCAGCCATATTGAAATTTTGCATGACACCCAGATTTTTCAAAAGAAGGGGCTAAAATGAGCGCTTGTGTCAAATTTTATGCTTGTATTACAAAATGAAGTATTTTTCTACTTATCTGCTGCACTATAAAATGTTTTGAAGATGTAACCTTGCAGTTGTACTATGAATCAATTGTTAGGAGAGGGTGGAAGGTAAGATGGAAGAAATAGAAAATGAAAGGAGGTACTGTAGACGGAACGAAAGCGGGTCGCAGCTAGGGGCCGAAGGTACGCTGCGAAGAACCTTGAGTAATGCTTACAGTACACCGTGTGAGGTGCACTAATGGCAGTATTCACCTACGGGATAAGCCTCAGTGTTGGGCGATTGAAGTCCACAAGAAGGTTAATGTAAAAATTTAGTTTCAGCACATACTGCACGGTTATTACGTAATTATGGCTTGTTAAACGAAATTAATTTTATCAATGAGTTTATGTTAACCTGTCAGTACTGCTCTCGTGAACTACTTAATCATTGTCAAAAGCTACTCTCTGTCTATCTGCTAAGAAATCGTGATACCGCTGGGCTGCATCGATATGTACATTAAACGTCTGGCTTAATACTTTTGGATTCTTGCCTCTGTTTCCTTACTTAATTTCCCTAAACATCATTCATTGTATTGTGTACGTGGAATCCATTAAATTCACATACATTATTGTACATTTTTTCGTATATAATAATTAGAAAAATTATTACAATTCATCTACTTTTAAGAAAATTATTAAAATTGTGAGCATAAGAGGGTTATTATGTATTACAATTGTCAAGTTATTTTTGAAAACTGGAGTGTGCCATTTCCACTAGTTTTCCCGAGAAGTGTAAATAAAAAGTATTTAGTAAATGAGTTTGTTACATTAACCTACACACTATGCCATTGTTCATGATCAAGATATGGCAGATTACAAATTTCAAAATCTCACATTACATCTTAAAACTACATAAAATGAGAGAGAGAGAGAGAGAGAGAGAGAGAGAGAGAGAGAGAGAGAGAGAGAGAGAGAGAGAGAGAAAGGTGAGGGAGGGGAACCTAATGGTGAAGTTTGAGGTAAGTAGCAGCGCAGATGATGTTTGTCGTTATTTTCATAAGAGATTTATGCAAAGATGAAATAAGCGATTTAGTTGGTTAGAGTCGACGGTAAACGGCCCCATTAGGCTTCTTGGTTAATGGAATAAGTAATGTGATTTTCCAAAAACCCGTTAAAAGAATATAAAAAGCAAAGAAGGTATTAGAACGCATGTGGATTTTACCTTATCAGGAGTGATGAAATACCAAATTTCATGTATATTCGTTATTTACAGGTTTCCTTTTGACGGTGCCAAGCAAGTACGGATGTCAGCTCTAATTTTACTCAATTATTATTCAAATATATACATAGGAAAATCATGATTTGTTCAATAATACCAGATAAGTCCACTCTGGCATTGGAAATTTAATTTATGCTGATATTAGTTATGTGAAAATTATGAATGAAAAGTAACACAAAAACTATATCTTTTTACAATAAGCAGTAATTCTTTTTAAAGACATTCTTGACAACTTTCTTTTATCGCTTTTTGTATATGTAGTACAGGGTAGCGGCAAGAGCAGAGGATTGATAATGATACAAAATCTCAAAAATTAAATATATGAGCAAACGAAAAAGAAACAGAAAATGGATACGATAAAGAGTAAGGTTTACTATTTACTCAATTATGCTCATTTACCCTTACTTACCATAAATATAGAAATATACTATTAAATACTAAGAAATCTAGAAGTTAGGCATTAATTGCTTGGCTTTTTCATTTCTATTGTTTTAATAAACTTCAGCAGTGGACTTCATACACATACACCTTTAGACAAATATAGAAACGCACACACACAAGCACACACACACATACAAACACACACACACACTCACACGCATATATATATATATATATATATATATATATATATATATATATATATATATATATATATATACGCGTGTGTCGGGTGGGTGGGTAGGCAAACAATAGGATACAGTAGACAGAAACGCAACCACATTCGCAAATTATATCAAGCCCTCCGGCAAAGGAAATTTAATGGTCATTATAATTATCTTCTATTTCCGCATCCATGTGTAGTCACCCCTATTTAGCATCGTTAGAACTTAATTTTCTTTACCCGAGATATGTTTACCATTTTTATATCAAGTTAGTAATATAATGTTGTCTCACACACACACACACACACATACACGCATATATATATATATATTAACATATAATATATATTATATATATATATATATATAATATATATATATATATATATATATATATATATATATATATATATATATATATATATATAAAAATATATATATATATTATATATGCATGCGTGTGTATGTGTGTGTGTGTGAGACAACATTATATTACTAACTTGATAAATAAAAAAATGGTAAACATATCTCGGGTAAAGAAATTAAGTTCTAAATAGGGGTGACTACACATGGATGCGGAAATAGAAGATAATTATAATGACCATTAATTTCCTTTGCCGGAGGGCTTGATATAATTTGCGAATGTGGTTGCGTTCCTGTCTAGTGTATCCTATTGTTTGGGCCCCTGGCCCCCCCCACCCTCCATCTTTCCTTCCCTTTCACTATTTCCTTCGCCCTCTTTCTATTACAATGTCGTCGTCCCCACTTGACCCTCAGTCTCCTTTTAATCTTCGCTTTTCTAGTCATCGACATTGTACTTTCTTCATTCTATCGTGTTTTTTATTTTTTTTTATTTTTCATCTTTCCATTCCCTTTCCCTCACTCTCCTTTATCCAAACTTGACATTCTTCTTATTTCCTTCCCACTTTCCCTACTAATATTAAATAATCCATTCAGTCTTCCTCATAATTCCTTCTTCCCTTTCCTCCCCATAAGTCCAACGAGAGAGAGAGAGAGAGAGAGAGAGAGAGAGAGATAGAGAGAGAGAGAGAGAGAGAGAGAGAGAGAGAGAATGTTGGTGTCCATATCATTCGGTGTACTAATAATGAGATGAAATCTGACCCGCACATAATTTACAGTATGGCTCTGCTCCTCTGCTCCACAGCTCTCTCTCTCTATCTCTCTCTCTCTCTCTCTCTCTCTCTCTCACACACACACACACACACACACACACACTCACATACACAAATCTCCATCTATCCTGGCGCCAGTGACTCTTGAGAACTTGATACCAGTTTAATTTGCATATGATATAAATACCCTTCTTCAGTCCTCGCCCCTCACTTCCCGTGATTTCAACAATTTAATTAGATATTGATTAAAGTTGAAGAGGCTGATGTGGACTCACAATGATATGGAAAAGTGTGAAAAATCATAGATATACGGCAGGGTTTTTAAAATGTATTGTTAAAATGCAGAACAAAGTTAAGGTATGTAAGAAAATAAGATTTTCAGCGCAGTGTCGAACCGGTTACTACATGTAATGCAGGTCTTATGATTAGGCGTTAGTTAATCTCAAATTTCTTGCATATTATATGCGATGCCTTGCCGTTCTCCTGAATGTGGTAGAGATAAGATGGGTCTCCTGGGTTACGTTCAGCGGAGGATGGCGAGGGTCTCCTTAAATCAGAGGCAGTGATAGTCGTTGTCACCGTCCAGGATTTTTGAGTTCCTTACAATCTGCTGGGCATTGAGGGATACAGCTGTTTTCCCTCATGCAGTGCTGCTAAACTGTAAGTTTGTTTAGGTGGACAACAATCCTCTAGGAGATCTGAGTCGTAGTACTACCAATGTACAAATGGCAGCGTGTATTTGGAGGGCTCGTATTTGGTAAGTCCCCTCTTCCCCTCCCCAAGGGATCGTCAGTACCAGTGGAGCTGTACCTCATGAGGTACTGGGCAGTCTTCCATTCCTTGTAATTGATCGTATGGTAGATTCTCTGTTTGCATCGGTGGGTCTTACATAGGCGCTGATGATGTTCTTCAAGGCTGCCTTGTCATTCTTATGCGCGGTGTGCATGTAGCCTCTATAGAACTGTTTAATGGTCCTCTCACTTTTGCGGGGGTGCGTGTTTTCCTGATGAACCTGCCTGTCAGCCATATTTCTCCTCACTCTGGTGACCTAACATGGGAAGTGGTATTCCAAGCAGAACAATGTGAGGGGGTACAACAAACGTAAGTGCTAAGGACCAATGATTTTGATTTTTCTGTGCATTCACTACTGCCACTGATGCAGAGCCTGATGTTTGTTGGCTTATGGTGGACCTGAATGTGAAAGCCCTGAGGAGTACTGGTGACACAGATGCCAAAAAGAATGAATGGTGCCATTCAAAGCTCTCTCACACATGAAGCAGAGAACTGATTCCTCCTCTAAGGTCTGTCTGAGTGTCTCCAGTTCATCTTGGTCTGAGATGTTGATGAACATGTTATCGATGTGCCGAACACATGCAGCTGATCTGGGAATCCAATTGAAGACGTGCTGCTTGACAACTCTTTTATAATATAGTTGGCAAACAGCACACCATGAGAACATGTGGGTACCCAGTCAATCTGGATCCACACTTGCCCTTGTTGATTGATGAATGGGGCCTTTATAGTGAAGATTTTGAGCAGGTACCATAGAGATGCCTCTGGAACAGTCAATGTTAGGGTAGAATCGTCAATGTAGTCCCGGTCAAGGATCATCTTTGTTGTATCATCTAGGGCACATTGGTATAAGGCTTTCCACATGAAAATATGTAATCATGCTCTGGAATGGGGCAGATCAAAGACTTCCAAGAAACTCTTTGGAAAAAGCAATGCAGAGTTCACTAGGCATATATGGTGTCAAAGTTTTGTTCAGTCTTGGCCAGCTGGTACATCAAGGCTGGGCATTGGCTTATTATGGGGAGAAGGGTGTTGTTGGCCTTGCAGGTTTTTATGTTGTCATCAGATGTAGACAACATCATAATCCCTCATAATCTTGGGCAGGTGTACAGCATCTATGATAGCAATAATTGTCTCTGTTATGAGGTTAGCCTCCCTCCTAATGTCATCAACAGTGTTCCTCATGATGTGGTGAAATGTAGAAACAATATCCAATTATGTCATCGAGTTTATGAAGGTACTCCTCTTGGCGAATAAGGATGAAGGCAATTGTCCTATTTGCTTAATGGATACAAGGTTCTCCCTCTCTCAGAGGCGTTTCATGATGTCCTTCATTTCCTTCATCACTGACAGGCTACCCTGAGAATGGATGCTGCCATTTCTATATTGGTAAGATTATGACTGACCTCTCCAAGACAATTGCTGCTCACTAACATAAAGGGGCAATATATAAGTACTAACATGAGGAACATGGCAGTGCCCACCAAAGCCATAAGATAGTAAAAGTACAAATTCCTGGACAGCAACAACAACCATCACTGCCTACAAAATAAGAAGGCCCTCACTATTCTCCTATTGAAACAGTCATTGAACATAACACAGCAGACTCTTATTTTCCCCACCACAGTTAGGAGAACGTTAAGGCATACTCCTAGAATAACAATTCGCCACCCACTACTTTAGGTAGTTCTCCCTACCTCCAAAACTCCTGGTGCCAGCCAATCAGCACTTACATCAATCAGCCAGACTTTCCAGGATGAATCTTTCCGCTCCTAACCAAACAGGAGGAGACCCCAGCTTGGACAATCAATCAGAAATCTCTAAAATTTCTGTAAATACCCCTTGTAGGTCTAAGTATGGCATAGTTGTACCCTTGGTTTCATTCACCCTTTGAGAAAATGGTAGAAAATCCCACCGAAACGTCAATAAATAAATGAACCTTGGACAGCTGCTTTATAATTTACCTGCTGCTACAAAGAACCTCAATCCAGAGATTGAGAAACTATAATTCTGTTTAATGAAGTTTGTTTGGCGAGAGGATCGTCTTCTGAAATATTATTGTTATATTATTATTGTTATCAGTATCGTAAGGTTTGAACTTCATATACTGTTAAATGTACAAGTCAATCAGTGTTACCCTGTTACAAGTTATCGTAATACACGAAACTGGTGACAAAAAAAGAGAGAGCGTCATATTCTTAATGGAAACAAAGATTGTTTTACGATTAAAATCTAACTGTTAATAGAATTTAACACTACAAGAATTACTGCCTTAATCTAAAGTATGTAAGTAGAATGTTTAGTTAAAACATCTCATCACTATTGTCCAGCCTTAGAATCAGCAATCTGCTCCTGTTATCGTAGTATGGGAGGTTGTATTTCACTTATAAAAATTTTGTATATATAAAGCAGTAATTGCCCATTAATTGTGAATAAAATTGATAAAATCATCATATATATCCGTTTTAAGCAGTCCTTAGAAATCTAAAGGATAATGATTATCACAACACTCTTTTTAGTTTTCCCAAAAGTTCAGTATATTATCTAAAATTTTTGGAAATTTTGCTATAAATTATTTAACGCTGCAGCTTTTTAGTTACATTTTCTGATGAAACCCTTAAATATATCATCTGATGTGGAGGAACAGTATTTTGCAGGATGATACTGAAAGTGTTAATTTTTTACTATTTACTCACTACTCGTATGTATCCCAAGCCTGTGCACATAAAGTTTACGGGAAATATCTCCATTTTTGGTTCTATCTTTAAAAATATCTTCCACTAACCATTTTTTTATTAAGGAACTGGATTGAGATGAACAGACTAATATAACGGCAAATATTGTGATGGATCAACACGGGATGACTATACTGTAATATATATTTACTTAAATAAACTCGACTAATTCGGAATATAGAATTCAGATCTTTTATAGTATTAGGCCCGGACTGACGAACTCAAGTTCCAAAGGCTACTCAGGTAAGAATCCCCAGGCAATACCCCAGAAAAGATTAAACTTAATCAAAACGGAAAACTGGTAAGTGAAATTCTTTCCATTCCTTTTTATTATACATCGTGCTAAGTTATACATTCTATTTAGTGGGTCCCTAATTATTGATTTTATCTTTATAAAATTGATTCAGATAATGTAGAGAAATTAAATTCGGCAATAGTTCCTTGTGTTGTAAACGAAGACTAATCTGCAAATAAGAATTATACTTGGATGATAGCGAGAGCCTGCTGAAGTCTCATCTTTGTATAAGACAGAAAGTGAGTTGAGTCTCGAAAGATCATAACTGCAATTAAAAACTTATAGCGTATTAATGTATCTTATCACAAGCAAGTCACAGGAGATTCCATACTCAATGTGGACTCGGATTTTGCATGACTGAAAATTGATATATTACACTCTTTTGATTCTATTTAATTATTTCGTTTCGCTTATTATTAATATTTTTCTTATTTAAAAGCATACGTGTAAATGAACGTGCTCTTGTTTAATTTCCTTTCGTAGCTAACTTAATCATTTCGCATAGCTCTATAAAGACGAATTTCTACAACCTTATATAGCAACGGAAATGGAAGTTGGCCTCCAGCCATCGAAATTTTCATACGAAAACATTCTCTCTAGACTGGGCTTCCTCCCCCGGGTCTTCTCTCTCCTTCTAGGCCGGGCTCCTTCGATTATTAGCTATAGCTTTCCACCGAGCCCGGTGAACCCAGAAGACTTCTTTTAAGATGTCCCCTTTGAAGTGCCGAGATGAAAGACATGAAAGATCGTCGATGTTGCAAAGCCTGGAGTGAAATTGACAAATATTTGCATCATACAGTCAAGCCTGACGACTTTGTATTAAATAGGGTTATCCTCCTAAGCTGAATAATTTGCATTTCTATCTCTACTGAACTGAAGAAGTGAAGAGCCAAAAATTGAGACAACTTCAATTAGATAAAAGTAAAATAATTTGAAAATGCCACAGGGATAATATGGTAGTATTTTGTAAGACAGTTTTTCGAACCAGTTTTTCTTTTTTTATATTCATGTTGAGTTTACAAGGATTCATATAACGATATTAGTGTTCTTCAAATACATATGTGCATACATAAAAACACATACATACACACACATACGCGCACGCAGACACACACCCATATATATATATATATATATATATATATATATATATATATATTATATATATATATATATATATATATATATATATATATATATATATATATATATATATATATATATATATATATATATATATATATAATATATATATATTATATATATATATATATATATATATATATATATATATATATATATATATATATATATGAGTGTGTGTGTTTGTATGTAAGCATATAAGCTATTTGCTATAAGTAAGGATGACTCCAGGAAGAAGTTTAGTCGATGGCCATTGCCACCCTTGTATTTCTACCCCTGAATTATGGATTAAACCTGTGAAGGAAAATTTCATAATAAGTATTAATTACGTTATTTATCGATAAGAAAGATTCATCAGGAGTGTGTCCAATCTCGTTGTTACAAATCGCTAACACCTACTATACCGCCAATACTTTTCTATGACATTTAAGCCTCTCTCCTCCTAACAAGTTTCTTTCATTTATCTCCCTATTTCTCACCCTTTAATTTTATTTTAATAATTCTTCGCACAATCAATAATTTTATTTCTTCCAATCACCTTCAATAATCACATTTTACTTCCATAATGGAGAGCTAGCTAAACATTAATTTCCTACATTCTCACCTCGGTTGTCTTATATGCTCCAAATCTATTCATAGTATCCGTGTTGAACCTGTTCTGTACCTCATATATTTTCTCATTCATCCATTATCCGTTATAATAACTTCCAAATACCGCTTCCATTCATCTCCATCCATAACACCATTCACTGATGCATCTTCAATTTATATTATATACCTACTTTTGGCCGTATTTACACTAAACTTTCTCTCCTTGAAGACATTTTCAAACCTCTCCATTGGTTTCTGGAGCAAGCATTCTATCATCTATATTTTTCGTATCAAACAACTTTTAACTGGAAACTAAAATTCTTTTTCTGACATCTTGCTTCAATCCACGCCATGGGTACAACAACTAATTTTCAATACTAATCCCTGAATACCACCTTGATCTATATTTATTTTAAGTTATTCTAAATATCTGAATGCTATTAAGAGCCTTAATCTTTAATTTTAAAAAATCCTCTGTGTGGCTTCCACAAAATATTACCACAAACCTCCTTTTGAATACTAAGTAATCCTTCGCCCTAAAAAATTTGTTTCATTGATCTCCTTCACCATCATAAAAGGAACAACCATTCCTCTCATTCATATCTTTGAAAACCTTTCTCTCTTCCAGGCACCTTACAACACAGCACCCTCTCAGCACTCTCACCAACCTACTGATAGTTCATTTTGTATTCCCATTAACACTTGTAGTCTTTATATTCTTTAGCCTCTTAATTTCCGTCTATAAATCTTCAGAAGTCCCTTGCACGTGTTCTCAATCTTGAAGTACACCCTCCATACTTACGTTACTCAGTTCTCATTTGTTTTATCCTCCAAGCACAACAAATATGCAAAACAATTAAAACAAATTAGGATAGAAAAACTCTCTCGGCCTACGATTTCATTCACTCTAGACAAGATCTCTCAATATACACCCTTTCGTTTTCTCTCATATTTTCTTCTTACCTGTTCTATACATCTTTCTGTATGCATGTACGTGAATTTTAATTCTGGCATGCAACTGCACGTCAAGTAACGTCTTTTTTTTACATTCGCTAAAACTCTCATTTCTTCGTCCCACAACTTTGGCCACTTGTTCTTAAAGTTTCCCTGAACTACCACATATTCAAGCAAGGTCTTTTCCTCACAATTTTCCCTTTCCCAAGTCTACTTATGAAACTCTTCTCACTCCAGCAATTCCATGCCTACAAAAGACGCCATTTCTTTCTCTGTCATCTAACCTTGCATTATAAATCACCTCGCACAACCTCCCTTTCATATTCTCCAAACATTACAAGCAGAGATGTAGACCCTCCCAAAAGCAGTCTGTTCCTTTCCTTTCTAGGTTCATAGCCAAACACAGACATACACAAAACACTTTTTCATCTATCATAGCAATTTGTTTCCATACAATCAACAAAGAAATACAGACATTCCTCTATTCTTCCTCTATCATGTTCATTTTTATCCATGTAATCCCCAAGCAATTAATCATCTATCTAATTATTCTTCTGCCACATTCAGTGTTGGCCATACAATCCCCAAAGAAATACAGCCATCCCTTAAT
>NC_061108.1:85154098-85181598 GCF_015104395.2 Macrobrachium nipponense
AGGATCCATAGGTCGCGCCCTGTCCAGGCAAATCTATTATCGAGAAAAAAAAATTCCCCTGCGGTTAAGCATATATGAAAATATTATTAATTCCGAGGTAGAGTGAATTAGATATTAAAGGACATTGTAGCTTCGATATATGTATTATGAATCACGGAAATGTGATATGACTTATAGATTGGCTACGTGCTGTCAAAAGCACTACAAACACTACCGGAGTCGAGGTGGGTTGATGTTGTCTCCAAACCAACTAATTACCTGCGCGCGAAAGGTATATGAGGGAGAGGCGACATGAACTTTTTAACCTCTCGCGGTGGTGTAGTAGATAAAGCTTCACTGACGTTTCCTGGGTTTGAAAGGATCCATAGGTTCGCGCCCTGGTCCAAGGCAAATCTATTATCGAGAAAAAAAAATTCCCCTTCGGTTAAGCATATATGAAAATATATTAATTCCGAGGTAGAGTGAATTAGATATTAAAGGACATTGTAGCTCGATATATGTATATGAATCACGGAAATGTGATATGACTTATAGATTGGCTACGTGCTGTCAAAAGCACTACAAACACTACCGGAGTCGAGGTGGGTTGATGTTGTCTCCAAACCAACTAATTACCTGCGCGCGAAAGGTATATGAGGGTGAGAGGCGACATGAACTTTTAACCTCTCGCGGTGGTGTAGTAGATAAAGCTTCACTGACGTTCCTGGGTTTGAAAGGATCCATAGGTTCGCGCCCTGGTCCAGGCAAATCTATTATCGAGAAAAAAAATTCCCCTTCGGTTAAGCATATATGAAAATATATTAATTCCGAGGTAGAGTGAATTAGATATTAAAGGACATTGTAGCTCGATATATGTATATGAATCACGGAAATGTGATATGACTTATATATATATATATATATATATATATTATATATATATATATATATATATATATATATATATATATATATATATATATATATATATATATATATATATATATATATATATATATATATATGTATATTATATATATATATATATATATATATATATATATATATGTATATATATATATATATATATATGTATATATATATAATATATATATATAAAGTTGCTTAAGCATACTAATCTGAATTATTACTGATACAGCCGATTGTGATGAGAAAGCTAAAACAAAAACACATACTCATTCAAAAACATATATATAATCTTTAAACGTCGACCTCTAAGGATTACTTTGAATATCTCTTCCCTCTCATCACTCCTCATCTCATACATTCTATTTGTTTATATAATGCTTGCCAAATCGGATATTTTTACTAACTATAATGCGAAATTGTGGCCAGAGTTAACTACATAGAAAATATCTTACCTTCTCGTATAACTATGATCTTAATCTTGACATCTCTCTGAACCTCAGCTTCATTGGCATACCTATTCTGAAGTATCAATCACGTTTCGTTAAAATGTTATGGACAACATTAATTCCTATTTGATCTGTGATCTTTAATGATGACCTTGCTTTGACCTCAATGCCTCCTGGTTTCATTATTGGGGAAAGCATGCCAGATATGAAGTCTTTTCCTAATACATTTAAAAAATTATAGGAGTTATTAAATGCATATTAAAGCTTTGACCACCCAGTACAAGGCTACATTTTTTACCTTCATCCCATTTTGAACTTCAAAGCCCAATATGACATCTCTTTGTCATATGTTTCAAAGTTCATGGATAAGTATAAATTCTATTAACACTTTATTTTAATTAAATTAGTGAAATATGTATTCATAAAATGTGGGTGTCTGTCAGGGGGTAACCACCCACTAAAATGCCTGTCATTACCATCGCAGTACTCCAGGATGTACATTGCTATTGTGTACAACTTTTACTTGGTATCTCCATGCTGGATGCAGGTCCTGTCTCCCCCTCCCCCTCCCCACTCGTTGTGGGGTGTCTGTCACAGGTAACCACCCACTAAAATGTCTGTCATTACCACCACAGTACTCTAGGATGTGCAGTGTAGTTGTAGTACAAATTTTACTTGGTATCTCCATAGTTGGATGCAGATCCTGTCTCTCCCTCCCCACCCGTTGTGGGGCGTCTGTCAGTGGGTAACCACCCACTAAAATGTCTGTCAGTATCACCACAGTATTCTAGGATGTGCAGTGCTATTGTAGTGTGAATGGTTAACTAATAATTTATAATCTGTCCAAGATTTATAATTACATGATATAGAGACGTTAATATGCAGAGACACGTCAAAATCATTATCATATCTAAAGGTCAAATTTGGCTATAACCTTTCAACTATGCGCTGGTAGTCCAGCAGCCCGGACCATTGAGATACTACGAACGAGATGCCGACTGGTATTTAGGAGTAGACTTGTGAACTGTGAAACTGACCATCTGCCTTAAATATATGTGTGACTCACTTAACAAGCACCGCTAATTGCTTGTTAGATTTTGGGTCTAGATCCAGTATATGAGATACCAGATGAAAATGATATATAATATATCTACAGACTCTACTGATTATTGAATGACCAGTGACAGACATTTTGGAGGGTGGGTTCCCCCTGACAGACGCACTGAAAAGTGGTTGTTAATTGGATCTAGATCTAACTTAGGAGATGCCGAGTAAATTTCACATTACAATACCTGTCGAACCCAGGTATTTGTTATAAGAATCGATATCCAACCACCTCTGCCATGTTAACAAAGTCATATGTTGGCCGCACATAGTCATATTATGAATTTTTATCACATCACCGTTGAGCTACAAATATCCTTAATATCCAGTTCGCTCTACCTTGTACTTATTATATTTACATATATGTATGTTAACCAGCGTGGAATTTTTTAGTTGATAATAATATTTTCCTCTCGTGGATTCGAAACACCACATAGAGGAGGAATCAGGTGTGTTTATACCAACTGAACAGTCGGAATCAATATCAACTTATACCTCACTTATTGGCCAAGTTGGTAATGTCACTGAAGTCTTGATTCTCCTCTGTGCACTGCTTCGAATATATGTGAGGACGAAATTATTACCAGCTGAAAAATTCTCTTTCGGTTAACATGTATGAAAATGTATTAATTCCGAGGCACCTTAATGAGAAAAATATGTATACATTATATATTTTACTATAATGGGCTTTATATTTGTCCGTCCGAAATCCATCTGTCATTCAATCACAGCCAAACGGCTGGTACGATGGGTATAAGATTATAGTAGGGATACCGAAGATGATTTATAATGGGGTTTCATCCTACCCTCCCCCCTTCCGAAGGGGGGTGTGGGTTGAAAGTGATTCCCTGAAACGGAGCTGGTTCTGCCCGTGAAACGGGGCTGCTTATGCCCATAGACTTACTAAACTTACGAATTTATCATACATAATTTCTGTATACATATGAATTATCATTTGGAAAGAATACTATTGGGTAAAAACAATGGCATTGAGAAGGGGGTTGACAGGGAGAGAATGAGATCGAGAGGAAATGAGAGGCAGTATAGATGGGGTGTTAGGGAGAAGAAAGAGAAAAAAAAAACAGGACGGGCTAAAGGGAGACAAAGACAGAGACAGAGAAGAGCAGTTGTTTGGGGAGAGAGAGAGAGAGAGAGAGAGAGAGAGAGAGAGAGAGAGAGAGAGAGTTGGTATTAGTGAGAAGAAAGAAGGAAAGAGATGGTGATGGTTGGAGAGAGAAAAAGAGAGGAAGAGAAAGGAGTGAGAGGGGGGGGAAGAGAGAGAGTAGAGGAGGTGTTAGGTAGGAGCAAAATGGAAAAAGAGAGAGAGAGAGAGAGAGAGAGAGAGAGAGAGCAAGTTTATCTGCTATCATTCAGAGCTATCCCAAGCAGAGCTGGATTGGTCAGCTAGTATATATGTTATTTAAAAAGAGGAATGTATTAAAACAATATGTTTTCGATACCGTTGTAATGTGATGTGCTGTGACATTTCTTAGAATGTAGGGAGTCATCATTTAACTTCCCTTGGAGACAGAGTTCCCAAAGTGACGAGCTTTGGAAATGCTGATGTATCTTTCTGAGTGGCGTGATGCCAAAATTGCTGTCTGTGCAGAACAGTGCCTGTCCTGTCGCTATGGACGCTTGATGTAGAGGTGACTTCTGAAACTGGTTCTAGCCAGTTTCTGGCCGTGAACAATGTGTGTGAGTTCGTAAGTGTGTGCGAGCTTTTCCCCTACATATGAGAGTGTAAAGTAACCAAGATGGGAGATCTGTACAAGAGAGGCGAGAAGCCAAGATGGCTTCTTTGAACAGTACTTTTATTATAAAGTGTTTGTGAATACTGGTTGAATGGGTAAGCATACTTATTTTTGGCCAAAAGTGTGGCTTGTCTGTACTTGAATATTTATTTCAAAGATGTTCTATTTCATATGATCTTTTTATTATGATTTATAATCTTCTGCTTATCAATATATTCTCTTGTCTTTTTATAGGCGGTTCTGAGAAAGGGGAACTGATCTGAGAAAGGGGAACTGACCTGAGAAAGGGGAACTGACTTAATTAATATGGGAACTTAAATAATGTGTTGTGGTGTTACTATGGACTGTTGTGACTTTTCAAGTTTCATGACTAAACTGATGTTGGTTATTGTAGGAGGAATATGGAATGGGCTATCTAAGTTCAATCATTCATTTAATCTTTTTGTTAAAAACCTGAGTTATTTAGTTTATGCTTAAACAGGCATCTAAGGAGATAGGGGCCTATATGCCATTTTTTAAAAAATGCAAAAAGGCCATAGAAAAGGAGAAACAAAGGGTTAAAGTTAAAAGTTTGTAGCAGTAAAACCATTAAAGATATTAAGATGAAACGTGCTCCAAGTTATATATGATGTTGTTGGAATTTTTACAGACCCCAAAATTTGTTTGGGAATGACTTGCGCGCACGCAAGCGCGCATCAAAGCAGACAATAAAATAAAACCATTAATATTTTTGGGTTGTAAATGACAATAAAGATTTTTTTGCTATGAAATCATTTCACCATAACCCCTCGCATCCCTCAGAACACACTATTGCATTATTGGCCCGCATGCGCGCAAAATGGTACAATAAAAAAGAATATTTTTCTATGTTGTAATTTAGAAATAAGGCTTTTTTTGGTAGATAGTTGTTTCATTCCGACCCCCACTACCCCCAAAGTCCTAAAATTGTATTCCAGATTCGCAAGCACGCGTCAAAACATACATACAATAGCAAAGTGGAATGAATTTACGAGAGAAAAAAATAATAAAAATAAAAGCATTTTTTCTTGTTACGTTGTTTCATTTTAATCCCTCAACCTTCAGAAGTCCCTAATATGTATTGCAGGTGCACAAGCTCGTAAAATCATACGCAAAATAGCAAAATGGAAGGAATTTACAGTTTTAAGTAAAAAAGCATAACAATAAAGGTATTTTTTATTGTTATGTTGTTACATTTTAATAACCTAACCCTAAGAATTCCCTAATTTGCCTTAAGGGAGCACAGGCAAACAGCATTTTCATAGTATGCAACATTAAACAGTACAATGAAAAAAAACATTGCTATAAAATTAAATGCAAAATAATGTTGGAAAAAGATAATAATAATTGCATGCATGCATGCAAACACAAAAACAACAAACACAATCTTACCCTAAAGCAATGAATAAGCATTAGGAAAAAAATAAGACTGTAAATTGAATGAACAAGGACAAAAACATTAATGAAATGCCAATAAAACAAAATAATTAATGATAATAACACTCTTCCTCCCGAATATCTTGCATCTGCTCCAAACGCCAACGCCCCCACTACTGATTTGACTTTGTAGTCAAAAAGATTCTCTTGCACCTCATCATCGCCGTCCTCTGCAAATTCATCTTGCTCACGACGACTGGGGCGCTGAATATACGTAAAAATCAGTGAAAAACACGAGTGCAATACACTAAGCGACCTGTAAACATTCACGTGGTATTGGAAGTACTTTAAAAGTATGAAGATACGAAGCCACTGATTGGTGGGAATTGCTCTACTCTGCCAAAGCGAGCATAAGTCGGGCATCCGGATTGGCCGTCAAGAAGGCCAATGCGTGTATTTCTGTATCCTTTTACCGAGTCGAGTCACTTAGTCCCTTTCTAATTAACCGCGCGAGCCAATTTTGGCCATAATCTTTCAGATAAAAAAAAAAAAAAAAAAAAAAAAAAAAAAAAAAAAAAAAAAGCAAACATTGGTTTTCAACCTAGAATAGCTCTTATAGATATTGGTACAGGGGCTTATGAGTCATACCATTGGAAAGAGCATGACTAGAGCAACGTTTTATGTTTTTTCATTTTTCTGGCAGATAAGCCCCTCTCTCCTTAGACGCCTGCTGTGCTCTTAAATAAATGTTGTTTTTGTAAGTTCACGTGTCTGATATAATTGCCTTAGGCAATGGGGGTTGGTGTGTTGTGTAGAGAGAGAGAGAGAGAAGAGAGAGAGAGAGAGAGAGAGAGAGAGAGAGACGAGGGGGGAGGGGTTGTTGCCAGTGTCTTGGACGCACGGATCCTTTGCTACCTTTTTAAGATAGAAGAACCGAGATTTAAGAATCTACGGTTAAATATATATATATATATATATATATATATATATATATATATATATATATATATATATATGTGTGTGTGTGTGTGTGTGTGTGTGTGTGTGTGTGTGTGTGTGTATTTGTTTCTCATTAATTTTATTACTTTTCATCGTAGATTCATAGTGTTATTGACTATTTAGTTTCCTGATTTATGAGATAGTCAATTACGAAGAATATTCAGTTTTTCTTCAAATAGCAACCGCACGTAGTTCAAGCGATGTTGTATGTTATCATTTATTATGACTGCAATGTTTCATGATGCCCCATGTAAGCATTTATAAGCAGCATACTTTTTTCTTTATTGCTTGTTACTAATTTACAGGGTCATTAAATGGATGGTCACCTTCAGGTTAGTTTGTTTTGCTTTTACTGGCATTAACGAATATTCGATTTCTTCACAACAAAACTCGTATGAAGAAAATTTGCAAAAATCCGAACATTGTACTTCGGCACCAGCGGTCATTTAAAAAATACTTTATTTTCTGCTATCGACATATCGATAAGTATTTATGAAGAACAATAAACAAAACAGAAACTCTGGTACATGCATTCTACGTTTATGAAAAAAAGAAACCTAGAACGTTTTATGTCATAAATCATGAAGAACTATATACATATACACACACACACACACACACACACACACACACACACACATATATATATATATATATATATATATATATATATATATATCTCTCTCTCTCTCTCTCTCTCTCTCTCTCTCTCTCTCTCTCTCTCTCTATATATATATATATATATATATATATATATATATATATATATATATATATATAGAGAGAGAGAGAGAGAGAGAGAGAGAGAGAGAGAAATATTTTGCAGGAGGCTCTCCCTTCTTCATCTTCACGCTTTGCACAAAAGATAATGTTTTCAGGATCACGACCTGTTTACGAAAGTCTTTAGTACATGTCTCCAACGATTCCTGTTATCGCAGACACACGAATAGCTTTTCCGGGCGTCACATGTCTTCACTTCAACGTAAGGAGACAAGCATCAATGTCACGAGAATGATAAAATCTGGAAAAAGTACATCAGAAGAAAACAACAGGAAGCCCAAAAGGAAGAAACTTCTCCGAAGATAAAAGAATAAATGGCGGTAAAGTTCAGATCAAAGGAAAGCCATCTCAACTTTTTATTGTCTCTTCAGGTGAAAAGCAAAGATTTGAAACTAATTCACAGAGGCGTGACTTGCAAGAAACAAAAATGCATAAGAGAAAAAAGAAATGGAGATAAAAATGTGGCAGAAGAAGAGGAAGTTTGTGAAATAGAAATAAAGGATGAAAGTAAAAGGGGAAATAGGAACGGTTAGAAAATCGTATTTATATTTTATTTATCATTTATCGGTGTGTCCCTTGTGGGGTTGGAGATGGGGAAAGGAGTGTGCTGGGCTAAGACCATCAGTGCACCTCACATGATGAACTGCCGCTATACTAAGGGGTCCCTTTAACCCCTAGACACTGAACTCACATTTTAGCCTTTACTTCAGCTCCACTCTTGCTTCGTTTCTTCAGGCTTTCTTTCCAACTTTCATTTAGGGCAACTCTACGACTGTATTCCATTTCCACCTTTAGGTCCTTCCACTTCATCTCCGTTTGTTTTCTGAATCTCTCTTTCATGTTGCCTAACCAATCCATTTCCCTCTTTCCACTGTCTTTAGCACAGAATGGCCGAAAGTTCCCAGTTCTTTGCTTGACATCCGAAATTTCATTGAATTATAAATCATTCTTCATTGTTCGTTTCTAAGGTGAAAAGTCCAAGTTCACGATTTCATTAGAATAACTGAGGATTTGACAATTGCTGAGGGTAATAACCTTATTTTAATACTGTTTTTTAGTTGGACTACACACTTTGTCCACGTCTTACTTAAAGACCAAAGCTCAGAGTTGGAAAGGTAAAGATGAAGCTTTCAATGCCTGGATCTGAACACTATCAAAGAATTGAATTCTTGTGGCGAAGTAAAATCGAATCACAGCTCGAAAATTTAAGTTGTAGCATCAAGCGGAGTTGATGAAATTATTCTTTACCTTTATAACTCTCAGCACCTTTTTTATAATATAGCTTGGTCCTAGTAACTATTGAAACCTGTAACCTGATACTGCCAGTAAAAAGCAGACATTCTCGCAATATTTACCTTGAATATATCCGAACTACAGTAGCAAATTGGTTATCAACCAATGGTTTGCATATTCCATCTGACCTGCCTTCTAACAAGACTGATGTCATTAACATCCCATTTGGTAACCAGTAATGGAATTACAAAAAATAGTGGACGAGTTACAAAAGCAGATTTCAGGAGATAATTAGTAATTATTTAATTTTAAAATAGGATTTTCCAATTTGATATAAGGAATCCTAAGAATAGGAAGCGGGAATCATATATCTAAACGACAATCTTAGGCTACCTAATGATGATTTACCATTTTGTATTAAGCCAGTAAACTAATACGTTCCATAGTTGCTTTTATAACCTAAGCGAGAAATTTGTTATTAGCATCATTGTAAAAACTGTTATGAAGTTGTCGCAGGAGAGAAGAGATATTCCATTTATATGGCCTCAACTTGAATATAGGCTGCTGCTATATCAAACACAGACAATATTATATTTTGTAAAATATAATATCCCTAATTCAAAACTGCCGCCAGGCTACCTCCAGAGAGAGAGAGAGAGAGAGAGAGAGAGAGAGAGAGAGAGAGAGAGAGGTTCGTTTAAGATGTTCCCCTAAGCATTATTAATGTAGCATTCCAAATGAAATTCTGCCTTAAAGTGTTTGCTCTAATTTGTAAGACTTTCAAGTGATGTCAATATTTAAACGCTGCCTTTGTGTTACAGGCTGGATGTCTTGGGTGAATGTCTGCTTGCTTGTATTATAAGAAGGGCGAGATCTTCCATTCTTTATTTATTTATTTTTTTTTGTTAGTCTGTAGTTCGACTTCTTCGTGTGCTTGTAGGCATATTCTTTGGAAATAAGAAATAACAAGTGTTCTCTCTCTCTCTCTCTCTCTCTCTCTCTCTCTCTCTCTCTCTCTCTCTCTCTCTCTCTGGTAAACAAATATGAAACTGCATCATGTCCCTGGAGGAAGAAGTTCATTGTTTTTCCTAGTATATGCAAAAAAGGTGCTCCTACAGTCCATGATTATTCGGGGTAGAAGATAAAAAATATCAAATGGATGTAAAACCATACCCACAACAATCATCATAGCTGTTTACAGCTATGATGATTGTTCTCTCGAAAGCAGTAATTAAAACAAAATATTATTTCGCATGTCCATCAATATTTATCATGTAGCATCATGCGGGATCTACTACAAAATAAGGGACTTAGTACCAAGTGACAGCGCCAATTTTCAGTATTTTCAAAGAGAGAACAAAAAAATCATTAGTGACGTTGTTTATGCTATCCGCCGACCTTTTCCCCAGCGCTGAGCTAATAAATATGAGTTAGAGAGTCTTATGAAACGTTTAATAAAGAAGAAAATAGCAAATTATAGAATAACAAGTGTGTATAGAAGATGATTTCTGCAGTAATCTTTATGATATTCAGTCAATTTGTCAGTAACGACAGAATTCGGAGGACTCTGACAGGAAAAATAGTCATTCGCCGTAACCTTCCAAATAAAGTCTCTGCAATAAGGAATGATAACATAAAGCAAGTGAAAAGTGCAAAATTGAGTTTTGTGTATAGTCAGAGCCCGGTGGTGGCCTGGGTAGGTAGCAAACGCACGATCATGGCTAACTTTAGCCTTAAATAGAAATAAAACTACTGAGGCTAGAGAACTGAAATTTGGTATGCTTGATGATTGGAAGGTGGAAGATCTACATACCAATTTACTGCCCTCTTGCCTCAGTAGTTCTTAAGATCTGAGGGCGGACAGTAAAAGTGTGGCCAGTCAGACAAATAGCCATCTTTTACGGTAAACACTAAAAAAAAAAAAATAAAAAATCGGTAAAAGAATCAAATATATATGAATCTGTAAAATGTACTAATAGACAAATGGATTATTACATGAACAATGTCTGTCAGATAATCAAGGGAAATTATGTGTGTTGTAATATTGCATCGTATATCAGAATGATGACTATGAGACTCAGCATTGTCAGGAAAAGGTTCTCACTGAATCAAACTGCACCCGGCAGTGTGTGTGTGTGTGTGTGTGTGTGTGTGTGTGTGTGTGTGTGTGAGAGAGAGAAGAGAGAGAGAGAGAGAGAGAGAGAGAGAGATCGTAGCCGCTCGAAATTATGAGTTCCAGGTTTTAATCTACATCTTTATAGCTTTCTGACGTCAAATAACGTTATTCAAGATGGAATGTGAAATAAAAATGAGGACAGTACATTTAGCAACTAAAATATCCGAGAAGTAAGCAGATCACCAGAGCGGAAACAATATATTTTCTATGCTAAAGAAGCATATTTGGAATACGGGATTAAGTTTTAACGGACTGGAAATATAAAAATATGAAAGCAGAAAAGGAAAAACGATTCCATAAAGAGGAAAGCATTATGATAATGATTCACCAAAACACCGTTGACTCTGTATTATAGTTTACTGGTTGCGAAGATCTGCAAATTTTATGTGCAATATTTGGCAGTTGCATAAAACGTGTTTTTGACATCCTGTGAAAATATATTTCGCTACCGAATTAAACTGAAGCTCTCATAAATCTAGGATCATTGTCAGTTGGTTTGATATTTTCCAATAATAAAAAAATAAATGAACTGACTAAAATATGAAATTAGATAAAATTCTTCTTTGTCGTAAGCAAAAATATTGCTTTTCATTTTCAGTATACTAAACGCTATTTTAAGTCAGTTCAGGTGGTCGTAAAATCAATTATGCTTTTTAATATTTAGTAATAAAATAACATTTGTTGGTTGTGTAATAACTTTTTCTTCCCTCTTTTAGAGTTTCATTACAGGTTCTTTAGTTATTATGTTTAGTGTTCTGTTTCCTTTCATGTTAGTCACTTTGAATTCGTAATTCATTTTTCTTAATTAACAGTTCTCTCCCACCTAGTTTCATATCCCCACTTTAGAAGGTGCTAAATTTTCCATTTACTTTATCATTCCCTAAGCTGATAATTTATCGAGTCGGTAAACGTTAAAACGGTTGATTTAAGTATTACTTTAGAATATTATTTTCATAGAGCAAATGTTTACAATAAAGGGAAAAATTCATAAGTGCTACCAAACGAAAACATTTTCTCTTTCGATGAAGGGGTACGAATATGGTCATGGATGAAGCTTTGTGACATTGAATTAGCACAGGAGAGATATTGTAAAAACCTTAAATAAAACAGGAGTAATTGAAATTGCTCTAATATAGAGGTGCACGGGGATGGTCTTAGTTCCTAGGGCAATGCTGCAATGCTCCCCTTCCTCCAAACAGAATGAAATTTGCAAGCCCAATCAATCCTCTCAAAATATAGTAATCTTAGTAGCAATTAAATTAATACTTTTTAAGATAGGAAAGATCCTTATAGGCCCAGAAGCAATTTTTTTATTTCTCTAGACTTGAAGGCCATCGGACACAACTTTGACTCTTGAAAGCATGACTATGACAACACCAAAGACTCACCATACTTTTGTCACGGCTTGAGCCATTAGTTCTGTCCTCTGGCTAGGGCAATATACAGTATTGTCTTCAGCCTCTATTAAAAGAGGCATGTTTGAACCAACTTCAAAAAGTAATGAACTGAGGGTAGCCCAGCTCTTAAGGTCATCACCACTCAAGAGAAAGATCTTCTCACCTCATTACCTACTTTTTCAGCTCTCTCATAGACACCCTGAGACAGCATTGTATCATCATTTATTTTTAAGCCGAACCTTAAGGATTTTAAGATGATTCTCCTCTCGATAATAGTTTAAGGTGTACATTTAAATGCACAATAATATTCACACATCTATAATATTGCTCCCACCTGAACTTAACAAGATCACACTGTATACCACCCCAGTTTTCCTCGAATTTTAACAATGTCTTTCTTGAAAAGGTAGCATCGGGAACAACCTAATCTATCTTCATACCTTATTAAAACTATGATCTGATGAATACACCAATGAACCTACTCTACAAGATACAACTCCTATAACATCTGTGAAATCAAGGTCTAGAGGGTTGCCAGACATTTTTGTCATTGATCTTTTGGACCAGGATTGAGTTAAGTATTGCCAGAGAGAAGCAATAATATGTAAACCAATCATTAAGGATTATTTGCAAACTGATTAAAATCAATAACAGGAACAACATATACATGTAAAATCAATACTGAAAAGTATTTGCCCAGAAAAAGACAAAACTATTGTCAGAATGGAACTGGTCTACTTGGAGGAACTGGCACGGCCAACAAGGACAAGTACATCTCCAGATTTGCCAGGCACTAAAGGAAGGACAGCAGTGGAGGTTTGTAAAATGAATTATGAATAAAGGAAAAGAAGATGGTGAGGATAAGGCAACCTATTACTAAACTACCAAGAATTTTCAGCCCTTCTACCAAGCCTACCCTACAAATTATCTTAAAAATAAAGGGGGATAGGGAACTGGCGAAAAGAGTGATTGAGTTTGCCACTAAAATGAGAACTCTAGTCAAAGAAAGTGGCAAACCCAGGTACAAAGATTATGGCCCCATCCAAGACTGAAAAACAGTGGTGGATTTCTGAGTGGCCCTCTAGATCTGGTGCTTTCCAGACTAGTAAGTCTCTTCTACACAACATGGAAGGACAAACTGAAAAGGATAGGAAGAGTATGGAGTTCAGTGTTGTTAAATGTATGTTAGCATTACAAGATATGTAATGAGTATGCCAGATTATTCTCAGTTGGTGTAGAGTTAGAAAAAGTCAATAACTAGAGAAAGACCCACCAACAGACTGGACTAGCCTGCTTACAAAAGACCATAATCTCTCTAATTGTAGTAATTCAACATGTACCTGGTGCTTTTCAAACTTACAACTATCACATCATATACCTTTTTATGATCGTTCTATGCAGGTATTGGACATTCTCTTGCAATCTTGTTTCCAAACTCTTCGTTTGTCTCATGAATTGTCAATGCATGGGTTTCCTAGACCATTCCTCTATTCTGTTTCCTATTGTACTAGCTTTTCATACTTCTGCGTCTTAATCCTCATGAATCAGGTCTTACTCCAATGCACTTGCAACAAACTACTTTATTTCCAGAGCAAAGATTTGACCTGATTACTCTTTTTTCTTCTCTGCAAGTGTTCTTCCCACATACCGGCCATGCATTATCCCCAGGTAATTTTTGTCTTATTATTATTATTAGGGAAAATCTCTCTATCGCAAGAGTATGTATAATGTTCTAAAGGGTCCACAATAATACAAAGTGTTAAGAGTCCATGTCTAATTTTTAAGACTTTACCAAAAACTGAAGTTCATCTTCAGTCCAAATGAACAATTAGTTACAACATGTACAGAGGTAAATTTATAAACAAGAGTCGTTGAAGATCGTAGACACTGGTCGTTAGCTCGTTAATATGCCAGGTGATGAAGAAAGAGGGCGGTTGACTCCAACTAGGTGATTTCCTCTCCCCTATCAATCCTTCTGGCTGCAATTCTGTTGGATCTCCGCAATGGTTGTTGCAACGTTGCAGGAAGTCCTTCATCCGAGGGCGTAGATTGGGCACCATAACCAGACTCCCCTGGGGCAACGGTTACCTGGACAAGGAGAGGCAAGGCAGAAGCAGCATCAGGAGAGGGAAAAACAGAGCCTGTCCTACAGTTAACATTTTTTAAAAACATACTAGTAATATAAAAATTAATAAATGGGTCTTCATTGACAAAAGACTTGTTTCCTTTGAATGATTCTCCTAAACTTATAGCAGCTCCCTCGACTAGTTGTCTGACACTTACATTGTTACTTTTAAAGATAATTTTAGCCTCATTCCAGTTGGGTCTATGATCATTCTTGGATGCATGTCCTACTATTGCACTGTTTTGTGATTGTAGTTCATAAGCTCGCTTATGTTTGCCCAAACGTATATCTAGTCCCTGTCCACTCTCTCCGAAATATTTACTATTACAATCCATAAACAGTAGTTTGTAAACACCTGGGACTGTGGGGTTTTTATCATTGTTATTGTTTCTTATTTGAACACAATTTTATTTTTCATCTGACTTTTGTTTATATGCCCACTTATATTCTTTACTTCTGGATTAAAGGGAAGGGGCACATATCTTTTTGGTTTTTCCTTGGTATTATCTCTAAGTCCATAGAACGACTTCCTTGCTTGCAAAATTGCTTTCTCAATGAAGTGAGGGGGATATCTAAGACTTCTAAAAGTAGACGTGATGTGTTAAGTTCATCGTCTATATATTCTCGGTCGCAAATTCTGAATGTGCGTAAAGTAAAATTCTTAATAGCGTTACTTTTTATTTCTTTTGTGTGAAAAGAATAAAAGTAGACATAACTCTCGGAATTGGTAGATTTCTGATAAACTGAAAATTTTAACCTCTGGCTATTACAGTCCCTGAACACTAGAACATCTAAAAAAGATAATTTAAAATCAAATTTTACTTATGTTGTGAACTTAATTGATGGTAAAATGCTATTCGCTATTTCACTAGTTTCTTTAGCTTTTCATCGGTACGTTTAAAAATAATAAAAATGTCATTTACATATCTCACCCTTAAAACTGGTTTCGTTTCATAATCACACCTGTTTAAAATTTCTTTTTCCACAAACTCCATGCAAATGTTAGCGAGGACAGGGGACAGAGGAGAACCCATGGCTACACCTTCTTTTTGAGCAAATTCCTGATTATTGAACTGAAAACAGTGCATGAGACACATAATCTTATTAGGGAGAAAAACTGCTCTTCGGGAATGGGGAAAGTCACATTACCTTGATCATGTTCTTCCTGCAACTTTGTGATCACATAATCTAAAGGAACGTTGGTAAATAATGCCGAAACATCTATACTCACCCTCCTACCATCTACCCAATTACTATCTTTGACCTGCTGTATAAACTGGAATGAATACTGTAAATGAGCATTTGAGAACGTGCCAAGATACTGACTTAGAACCTGAGCCAACCACTCTGCTAATGTGTTTTGCGGTGAACCACAAGCAGCAATAATAGGTCTGAGGATGCACCCAGGTTTGTGAACCACAAGCAGCAATAATAGGTCTGAGGAGGCACCCAGGTTTGTGAACCTTAGGTACACCATAAAAGTAAGGTACACTTTGGGATCTTGATAAGTTTTTTGATAAGACTAATTCTTTGTGCAGAGGATCAGAAAGGGTATTGGCTATTTTTCTAAGTTTTCTATTAAATTCTTGTTGCATTTTGTTGGCAGTGGGTGGGGACTGCTGGGTGAGATACGTTTGGGTATCATTTAAAAGGGCATAAATTTTTTCCAAATAATTACTTGTGTTCATGACTACTGTAGCTCCTCCTTTGTCAGCTCTCATGATCATGATTTCTTTGTTTCTTTTTAAGGAAGCTAGTGCCAGTTGGTGCCTTTTTGGTAATACATTAATAGACTTATTATTTATATCATCATTCAGAATAGCACCTTTTAAGAAATTTATAGTAAAGTCTGAGTATTTTAAATTAAACAAATTAATACTACTAATAGTTTAGTACATCGGGTTTGTCTGTGCCGGTACAAAACCCACACCCAAGTTAAAAACTTCAAGTTGTTCTTTATTTAATAAGATTTTGGAAAGACTATTTACTTTATTAGTAGAATAGTCCCATTTTAAATAATCTAGTGCACATATTAATTTGTTATGTAGGCTCTGTTCATGATCCCTGGCCCTAGCGGAAACCACCTCACCTGCTCTTTGCCTGGCACCCTCAAATCTGGCTGATTGTAGATGGTCTCACAGTTCCCTGAGTGATGAGCAGAATTCCAGATGTAAGACCTTGACATCCCATTTAGCTTCCTGAATTTTGTCTTGAAGGAGATATCTGGCATATTCAGGGAAACTCTTCTCCCAGGAAGGAGGTACGGGAGCAAATTCCAAAAGACTTAGGTAAGATATGTTCCTCCAAGCATCAGCAGAGAAAGGCTAGCTGGTTCTTCCTTCTGAGCCACTTGGTCCAACGGATCACCACCAGCCGGTATGTCAACAGGTCTTCATGCGAGGGGAAATGGATATCCATGTTCTCGATTTCAAATGAATGTAAACGTGGACAATTTTAGTAGGGAAAAACTCTTTATCGCGAGAGTATATATAATGTTCTAAAGGGTCCACAATAATACAGTGTTAAGAGTCCGTGTCTAATTTTTAAGACTTTACAAAAAGCTTTTGAACCTTCCCTGGGTTCATCTTCAGTCCAAATGAACAATTAGTTACAACATGTACAGAGGTAAATTTAAAAACAAGAGTCGTTGAAGATCATTGACACAGGTCGTTAGCTCGTTAATGGGTCTACCAATTCTGAGAGTTATGTCCACTTTTATTCTTTTCACTCAAAAGAAATAAAAAGTAATGTTATTATGAATTTTACTTTACGCACTTTCAGAATTTGCGAGCCCCGAATATATAGACGGTGAACTTAACACATCACGGCTACTTTTAGAAGTCTTAGATATCCCCCTCACTTCATTGAGAAAGCAATTTCGCGAGCTAGGAAGTCGTTCTATGGACTTAGGGAAAATACCAAGGAAAAACCAAAAAGATATGTGTCTGGCCAGGGTTATTAGCGTGGGTTGGGTGTTGGTTGGGGTACCCACCTCCTGGGTGACAGGTACTACAAGCTGTCCAGGTGACATGTCTTCCGCTCGTTCTCTCCCGCTTTCTCTCTCTGCTTCTTCCTCTCTTTCTCTCTCTCTTACTCTCTCTCTTTCTCTCTCTGCAAGTTCCTCTCTCTCTCTCTCTCTTTCTTGTTCGCTCCTTCTCACCCTCTCTCTTTCTCTCTCTGCTTGTTCATCTCTCTCTCTTTCTCTTGTTCTCTCTGCTTGTTCCTCTCTCTCTCTCTCTCTCTCTCTCTCTCTCTCTCTCTCTCCCTCTCCTCAATCCCTCCTCTCTCTCTCGTGGTGGTATAAGGAGTTGGTTGGTTTCTTGTGCTATTTCTTCTTATGATGGTAGGGAGAAATTTTGTTTCTTTTACCGTGTTGATATTCGGTTTTTTCTCTAATATATGTAATGCTTCAAGGTAACGTAGGCGTTTCCGGTCCGGTGCATGGTCAATAATTTCTATGTTCGTTATAAGTTCAGCTCTTTCTGGTCTCCTGTTATACTTTTTCCTGTGGTGAATGAAAATGGCCCCTTCTTGAAGGTGGCAGGAGAGACGCTTGGAGAATCTGGTCGTTGTCATCCCGATATAAGAATGTTATCATCCATCCACCGGGCATGTGAATTCGTAGATGACACTCCTCTTCAAAGATGTTTCTGAGGGCGCCGGGTTGTTTTTAAGAAGCAGCTGGCTGGTTTTCATATTTTTATAGTATATTATGAGGCTAATTTTATCATCTTCTGCAGTGGGGGAGACATTTTCACTGATTATTTTCTTTATAGCCTTTTCGTCTTCCAAATACCTGTGGTGCATATAATTTTTATAAAAATATTTTTGTAGCTCCACTTTGGTCGTTAGTTTCGGTCGGTCTTTCCTGGTGCCATTTATTTATGGAGTCCTTCGTTTGGTGTTCGACCATGCGATTTGAAAAGTTATTGCTGATGAGGACTTGTGTAGACCTTGTGATCTCCCTGGTGGTTTCTCTCCATGTGGAACAGTGTGTAAGGGCGCGGCGGACGAAGGCATTTACCACAGATCTTTTATACCTGTCTAGGCACTCGCTGGACCCATTAAGGAATAGACCCGGGTTTGTGGGTTTTGTATAAACCGTGGTGGTGTATCCCGTGCGGGCCTGCTGTACATGAACGTCCAGGAAGGGTAGGGCACCGTCAACGCTGCATTCACATGTGAAGTGGAGGACGGAGCATTCTTCGAAAGTCTTGTTTAAAGTTTCAAGGTCCTCTTCTCTGTCGACTCTTATGAGGATGTCGTCTATGTAGCGGTAGTATTGGGGAGGGCAGGGGCTCTTACTGAAAACCCTTTCTTCGACGACACTCATGTAGAAGTTGGCAAATAGAACCCCTAATGGGGATCCCATTGCCACGCCGTCAATCTGGCCATAAAGATGTCCTCTGTGGGTTGTGAATGGTGCCTTCTTGGTTCATATTTCAAGAAGGGCTTTTAGGGCTTCTTCGGGGATGTTCAAAGCCTGTGTGTTCTCACATCTATATACTCTATCGAGGATGTGTTCAATCGTCTCGCCGACTGGAACGTTCGTGAAGAGGCTCTCGACGTCAAGAGAGGCGATGATACCTGTAGACGGAGAGTCTCGGAGTTTACGTAAAAAGTCGGTGGACGACTGTAGACAATACCTGTCAGGGATATATGGCGTGAGGAGATCATTGAGTCTCTTCGCGATTTTGTAAGTTGGGGTTGGGATTTGGCTTATAATAGGGCGGAGAGGATTATCAGGCTTGTGGGTTTTTACGGTGCCGTAAATATACCCTGGATTAAAGTCACCCTGGGCAAGGGGTAGCCTGGGAGCATTCCTAGCGGCATGGATTCTTTCGACCGGTCTTTTAATTATTATTATTATTATTATTATTATTATTATTATTATTATTATTATTATTATTATTATTATTATTATTATTATTATTATTATTATAAAAAATATTTCGTCTTAAATCATAACATTATCATTACCACTGATAATGCTTGATATATGAACAAATACTTTCATAATCAATATATAAATAAATTCACACATGTATCCTGAATCCTTATAAGCCAAAGCTTTCAGATGTGAGCTCGAAAGCCTTATTCGAACGTCCCTGCTTCCTAGATTTCATAATGTCTTAAAACAGAGGTGAACTTTGTTCTCGTTTCCTTTGATGACTGAGAGCGTAAACACTCTGATTAATGGCAAAACATCAAAAGAAAGGAAAGCAAAGCAAAAAGACAAGAAAATGTTTGAAAGGTGTGGGTTTTTTACCGATAGAAGATTTCCCAACAGTCTTCGAAGAAAGTAATGTGCCATGGAATTTTACATTAACGTAAGGAAGGCCCAGAATCTGTCATAGACTTGTACCAAGGAATAAGTCAGAGTTCTAGGAAAAAGAAAAAGGAAAATTGGAGATAAAAGTCTTCAGATCTTGCCTAGTCGAAGTTCGCCATGCAGTTACCGTTTTAATGAAAAAATGTTTTTTAAACATTTTTACATCAATCCTTTTATCCCAAAACTCAGGCCTAAATTGGCATTATTAATGAAATATCAGATAATAATAACAATATTACTATTAACAATAATAATAATAATAATAATAATAATAATAATAATAATAATAATAATAATAATAATAACAATAATAATAATAATAATAAAATAATAATAATAATAATAATACAAAGGCAGGAAAATGAAAAGAATGATTACTAAGATCAAAAGAAAACACGCTGTAGATACATGAGTGATAGCATTGGTGTCAGAGATAAAAAAAACTGACGATAATTACAAATAGGACCATAGATAACAAAAAAAAACTGGACATGACAAAATCTTGGATAACAATGGCTATACTCAACCTTATTTGCCCTGAGAAAATATGGGAATTATTTCCTCTTATTAATCATCGTTTTCAACAGGAAACGACAACAATAACCTATCGGGGTGGTACCGGCTGACAGAACTCATCCTTTGATCTGTAAAGGGATGTAAGGTTGCAAGGCCTTAAGGCTACACAAGGAGTGGACGTCCTTGTGAGTATGGCTAAATTTTCTCATGGAGAAAATGCCACATCACGAACCAAATTTCTTCCGTCTCCATGGTGTTTATTTAGACAGTTATTAGAAGTTAATGTGAAAAGAAAACTAACTAATGACTCTTATGATGACCATACCGACGAATATTATGGTGATAATTGTAATCGCTCATTTCATGCGTTGATGAGAACGCAAAATAATAATAATAATAAAACCGCTGCATTCATAGCAAAACCAACAATAAGTACGTATCTGATATATCTAAATACAGCAACACGAGCGGGTGTTTAGTTTCTTTGAAACTATTTGTTTTACTTTATTGTCATTTCAGTTTACCATGCATACCATGCTGTGCAATGGATTGAAAAATTAAGAAAGCTTTTGAATCATAGTAATTATATTTACGAATATTACCGGGAGAATAGTTAGTTATCTTACGTAGTACTTCAAATAGCAATGAATGTGATGGTATTAGTAATTCATACTTGGGTAAATCATTTTGCCTATAATATTATTTTACTGTCTAAATATCGGTAACCTTCCAAGGTATTTTTTTACGATAGGTAAAGCAAAATGGGGCCCTGTTTAGCCCTCTTCCATAAGCTTTATTTCAACATAACTTCCATTAGCACATCATGTGCAATTACTGAAGGGCTAGTAAACGATTTTCTGCAAATTATCAACAAACACATATACTCTTAAGGTGCCACTGCATTTCACTAACCAGTACCGGTACCACATTATTTTTTTTTTACGGCTAAACTGTGGCGAGGTTCTCTTTGCAATGTCAATGATATCAATGCTCTTCAGTTTTGAAGTTTGAAGTAGTTAGTCCATGGGCCAACACCCAAAATTTTCCGTATTGGTACCACCCGGGTGGGCAAATTCTGGTTGTTATTTTTTTATTGGTGTATTTCCCTAGATTACAATTTGACATGATAACCCTTGCTGAGTGGCAGCTTATTACTGGTAATCGCCTCCTGAATAGAGAGACCCAAAATCGGTTCGACTCAGAAAGACACTTTCTCCGAGCATTAGCTGTTGTGTCATTATGTCCACACACGACTTACTAATCACCAATAAATACATATAACGGCCCTACTTACTAGCCTAAGTACATATTCTCAGTTATGCATTAATATTCATGCTGCTTTCGACAAATTTGCAGTGCATTTGATCAGTAATTTCAGTTATTTTTTATAATTTATTTCCTACTGCTAAGTTTCCTGTAGTCAACAAATCAATCACATTGCATTTTATAAGTTGACGACTAAATAATGTGATACGTCATATAGTTCAATTACTCCTGTATTTTAAAGCACATTGCAGATGTTATATGCGGAAACCTACTTAGTGGTACTTAGTGTGAACTGAATAATTGGTTGATAATACAGTGAATCTTGTGGCATTTATTATACAGCTGGCACACTAGACTTGGTTCACTCTATTTTAATAACTGGTGTGTTCAACTTAACATACTTTGACTCAACCTAAATTGAGCCGATATCATTGTTAGTAAAGTCCAAACTTCCAACTATATTACAACACTTGTGATTCAGCCACCATCATCGTCTACATCAGAGTCTGTTAGTTCCGCAATTGGCTCTTCCTCACTCAGTTGGTTTGTGCAGGTTTGTAGCTTGCACATATTTGTGCACTTCAAGCCATTGGCGAGACATGTGCAATCTGGTAATTTGCAGGATCTCACACACTTGCAGGAGAGAAACTGTAGCACCGAATCTGGTGCTGGTGAGCCACGCATTCAGTTGATGACCAGCTTTCCATCATCATCTGTGGTCCACCCATGGTCCTTGGGATTTGGTACAGAAGGTCGAGTCTGCAGAGACCGCCTCCATATGGCACCCTGATAGCTGGCACAGGCAACATGCATTGAGAGGCAATCCTCACAAGGTGGGAGCTGACTGGATTCCACTTCACCACGTCTGGCACAAAAGAGTTGATAGCGAAGTGTGTTCACGTCTGTTGAGCGAGTGCAGGGTGCATACATATGGCAAGTGATCTCTTGCAGCTTCTGAAACAGCTCATTGAATACATTCCATGAACTTCCAAGCTCAGTGAATGCCTCCTGGAAGGTCTTTTCAGTCTTCAAGAACTTGAAGGTACCCATCTTTCCATGACACGCAAATGCACTGATGGTATTACAACCAGTGTAAGCATGCATGCCAACCAGAGCGTCACATACATTGATCGAATGAGTTGCTTAGCTTGGTAATGTCAAGGAACCTTGCCCTGGTTTGTGCTCCACATTTCTGATACATGCTGCATGGGATGTGGTTGCTCAAGCCCAAGCACAACTCCAACACATCTGTGTCCTCATCATTAATGATCACAGTCTTGTAACTAGACTCTGCTGTATTGAGAGCATGCAGCAACATGCGGGTGTCCACTTCTTCTTGACAGGATTTGAGCTCTGCAACCTCTTCCCATTGGTCTTTGCCTACCTTGAAACAGTCCTCCTCACAGGTGACATACAAAATCTTGTTTTGGAGTTTCTCCCTGTATTTGGATCCTTTCCATTCGTCTACCAAGAACTTGATCAGATTTGTCTTGCTAGCAGAGCTGCAAAGTAGTTTCTGCCATTGCTGGATGTTATGGCCAGGCGCAATATTCCTGAACTGGATGCCCCTGTCCTCACCTCTGTTTACTCTTTCTGCATCTTTGATGGATGCGTCCTTGTAAACATCAAAGACAACATCTATGTGTCGGCTCTTGGCTCCTTCGATGAGAACTTTGACCATGGCTGATTCTACTAAATGGGCAAATGTCTTGTCATTCTCTTTCATCTTCTGTATCAAGCTCATCCCGTCTATGATGGTTGTTGATGGTTCAGGCATAACTTCTGTAGGAGAAACAATCTTCTCCAGTTCCCTGGCTAGAGCTGCTTTGTTCGTCTTGTGTAGAGATCCATCGCTATTGGCAAGGGCCCATGGCAGGGAACCCAGGGGATGTGCCAAGATGTCACTCATGTGAAGCTTTCGACTCTCAGCCACTAAAATCATGTGGCCAAACAGGTAGCCTGTCAGCCTTCAGAACTGCTTGCTTGGCTTGCCCTTGGTTCTGTGGTTTCTTTTGGATATCTGAGAATGTTTTCAGTTTATTTTTTGTCATTTTGTCATAGAACTGAGTTGTTGGTGGATTTGACTCCAGCCGTTCTTTTTTAAAAGCTTGGTACTGCTATGGCCTCTGAGAGAGGTCTGCTTTAGGTTCAATATGAAATAAACAAAAACAAAAAATATTTCAACACCAACAGTTGAAATTGGGGATACGAATAGAAAGAAACACTAACACAACAAAGGTTTATTTACAAGCTTACTAACAAAGGTAAATGCAGAATGGTATCTCCTATTTACATAAAAAAAATAGAATCTTACACTGCATGGACTGGGGGAACAGTGAGGGACTGGAAGTACTTGCCGGCCGGTTTGGCAACTCGAAACGATGGCTTCACAAAAGGAGAACTGCGATTGCCGACGTCTTCCTGACTCCGTATTGCAGAAAATAATGTCTACTCTTGATACATGAGGGGCAGGAACTTCCCAAAACCTCTAGCAGAACGTCTCTTCTCTGAAGTCTCCCCCAACGTCGAAATAACTCGGTTGTCCACTCCTGAAGATGGCTTGACCAAAATTCAACCAACTCTCGAGCAACTTTTCTTCTGATCCTTCGTCGGTCCCTTTTTCTCTTATCTCTCTCGGATGATCTCTGCTGCTGCTGATCTCTCGCTGATAATCTGATCTGTGGCTCTTACTGAGGATATCTCTCTGTGACTAACTGATGATCTCTGCTTTCTCCTACTTTGTCCGTCATATTTATATGGCACTCTGGGGGCGGGGCCTACGGCAAGCGTCACAGACTCCCAAGACTACCAGAACTTCTTAGATGAATCTAGACGAGGTATTGCATCAGAAATTGCGGGGTTTCTCACGTCACGTCGGCGCCTATCGAGTTCCACAACACTCCTGCCAATTCTAGAACCATCATGAGAACAGGCACCTACAACACAATGAGCTAATGCCTCCTTGCTGCCGAACTTCTCGAAAATGCGTTTTCCTTTCCTTTATCTTTTTGCTATGAAGCATTTATCATCACAGGTACACTTCCTCTCCTATCCTGTAAGCATCAAGGAGATCACTGGCTACATCTGGCGGTGCAACAGTGGCAGTTGACAAGCTGACAAACTCTGCATGATCTGGACTGAATGGGTTCAACCAGCAGGTTTCCTTGAGCTCAACAAGTGATTGAACGTCAGCCTCAATTCTTCTGATCCTGGGCAACTTCAGATCTGGTTGATCGACATGGGATTCATTTCGACCTACTATGTCCCTCAGCTGCCGCAGGTAGGCACTTCGGTACTCAGATGTCATGTAGTACTTGGTGACAGCTCCAGGTTTTAGGCTGAAGCCTTTTGTTCCTTCAGGTGTCTGTGTCCTTATTAACAGTCTCTTCAATAGTTTGGTCCACAGGTATTCTTACCACAGGTAATGGCAAAGACTAAATCCCTACCAAAAGATGTAACAAGTTTTTTGACCATTTCAGATGGATTTTTGCACTCATATTCTCCCGTCAGCAGTGTTTGCCAGAACTCAGTGATTGCCTGAGGAATGACGTCCTTATCTTGCTCTTCATTAGGTGGCCAAGCTGGACTGGTGTCTTGTCTTTTAATGTCGTTTCTCATCTGCAAACCTGCCTTTTTCATCATATCTCCAGAGTCGACATTCTTAGCATGTATTAGCTCCATTTTCAAGACGCAGGCGTGTTTAGCAAGCTCACTCATAGACAGGCTGTCTGGGTATAAAAGGAGCTTTCCTTTGTCATAAAAAATAATATGGATGGACCCTGCAAACTCAGTCTCCAACTTACGTCAAAGATGTTTCTTGGTCGAATCTTTCACCTCACTGATACCGAAAGAGCTCATTGTTGACAGTACCCTGGATGTGAGGTCTGTCATCGCTAGTATTTGTGGGTTCGGGAAGAGCCCCTTACTTATATACAAGAACAGTTCCTCATAGGCGTGCATTTCTGCAGCCTCATACTGTGCCTCTGAATCGTCTTGTTCCACTGCATCAGATGTGTCAGCAGACTCCACGTGTATACAATTTTAACGCATTTCCAGTCTAATCTGAATGTGTGATGTTTATTAGTCTATTGTATATTATTGTTGTTATGTGATATAGAATTGGATATTCTAAACAGCTCTCGATATGATCTCTTTTGTGTTATTTAAAAAATTTATATTAATTATTGTTGCCATTTGTTTTGAATACAGTTCTTTTTCATTTTCTTTTTCCTTTTCAGGAAATGTAACTTGTGAAATGAGTTTATGTATTTGGACCGTTGTGTAATTTTATAATATTGTATTTGATGTTTCTGTGGAGAATGGTCAATAAAATATCTATCTATATATCTATCTTTCTATATGCACAGTAGCAGGACCTGTGGTAGTATCCCTCAGCAGCAACAAGTTCTCTACTAGTGATGGCAAGCAGTCTCTGATCTTGCCTGATGGTTGCTGCTTTTTGAACTCGGTCATCAGCACGTAACTCAGAGCACTGTACGAGGGGTTCCTTAGTGTTTTGACCCTTTAGGTATTTGCTAGATTTTTCACAGAAGATACACTGTTTTTCAAATACTCTTGAAGTGCTTGGTGCCTCTCTAGATGATCTTCTAGAACGGTCTTCTCCAGGTTCCACAGAATCAGCTCTTTTGGTGATGGCGTCCACAAGCTTCTTCATCGTGAAAATAATACTACATTTTCGACGATACTGAACTGGTGGGACTACTCCCTCGGGCAAGTTTTTGGCCAGCTCCAAAATAGTGATATGCTGTCTGGTCTCTGCCGGTCTCAGCAGCGATTTCCATGAATCTAGGTTCTGTGGTGAAACTAGATTGTCTGAAGCCACATCGGAGCAATGGATGATACAGGTCATGTGTGCCCGCTTCTTTGGCAAGGTACTGTCTTCTTTGGGATTCATCATTGCTTTCAGGACACTATCAATACCTGTAACACAGATAGAAAGGTACATTCATTTTTTCATCAAAAAACATTCAAGAGCACAGCGTTACTTCTTATCTATTATGGCCAGTTCCCTTAAATCATTTTGCAGACTGTTCCAATCGTATGTTACTGCTATCGGCATAGGCTCATCGAAATCGGAAAGTGTTATTCAGTCTTAATCCCCTAGTATTAGTTATTCTTAACTAAAATAACTTAACTATTTAAATACATATGATGATTAATGCGCTGGTGATATCTGATATAAATTCAGCTTAAGTTCTATACCTGAAAGCTCCAAGTTTTTCAGATTCAGCGGTCTCCCTGGAAGCAGCATTTCCATTGAAAACTGAAATAGCTGAAAACTGAAATGCTGAAAGCTGAAAGTTGAAAACTGCATTCTTTTGCACGATTAATGCCTAATAACATCAATTTTCACATGATATTGGCCGATTTTGCACATTTCGCAAAGGCGCCGACCCCCCAAAAATTGTAACATGAAAAAAGTATGAAAAGCTGCTTTTGTGAAAAGGTTATCACATTAAATCACTTATATTAACCCCATAAATAACTTAGTAGAGGTAAACATTTGCCCTCTCAGATGGTACCAACATCTGGTCTGGCCCATGGACTAAGTCTACTAAAAGCAGATAAAACACGAATTTAGTTTTCATTCAAGTGTATAATTGCCCACCCCCGCCCCCTTTTTTATTACGCACGGGGGCTTATTTTTCAGTTGAACGGCGAGTAAGTTTTAACAATGTAATTACATGGTCATGTGAATTAATAATAGTAATTATGCAATGAAATAAAGCAACGTAGAATGATTGTTACGACAAAGTTAGTATTTTTTTAAACATTACAAATGACATATATATAAACAAATATAGGTTTAGATGCCTAGACTTTAACCGAGAAAGGGTCGTTTTCCAAGAGTTCTCATTCAGGGAACTTATTAAAAAATCTTCCAGCTATTTATCATTTTTCATCTTCAGTCATCTTGACTGAGTGATAATTTTCCTAGAACTTTTGGGATGAGTGGATGATCTCGGAATGGCTTTTCAAGAAAAGTAATTTTACGCGTCGGCGGTTTTACTTATTTTCAATTCTTGTCTGTTATAATAAAGTCCATT
>NC_061108.1:85186598-85199098 GCF_015104395.2 Macrobrachium nipponense
CAGCTATTGCTAGTAAGCCTTCTGGATTGGTGTAAAAGCTACTGTCATCGTTGAAGTTATGGTAAAAAGACATGAGCTCGCTAGACTCACGTCTCTCTTGGATCCCAGTAGATGCTGGCATCCGTACAACTTGTTGGACAGGTATTGCTACTGGAGCTATCCATATATATCATACGTGTTGTGAACACTTCAACACTAAGCTAGAGCACCAACTAACCTGAATTAGTATTATTAACTGTTTCCTCTCTTCTATCATCCGTTGTCTACCTTTCCACGTTCCATTAACTTAATAGTTCCATTCATGCTTCCTTTTATATCTAACCCTTTCCTCATGCAAATACTTACAAATGCTTTATATATATATATATATATATATATATATATATATATATATATATATAGATGATAGATAGATATATATAGTATATATATCTATATATATATAATAGATATATATATAGATATATATATATATATATATATCTAGATATATATATATAGATATATATATATATATTATATATAGTGGAACCGAAGCTAAAACTCACAATATATAGATATCTATAGCTATAGAAGATATAGTATTTATAAATAGTTATATAGGATATTATATCATATATAGTATATTAATTATATATTATTTTTGCAATTTTATAAAATTTAAAAAAATTATTATTATATATATATATAGATATGTCTAATCTATATCGATATCTATATAGATAATATTAGTAATATATATATATATATAGATATAATAGATATAGATATAGATAGAATAAATATAATATATATAATATATTATATATAATGATAGATATAGTCTATATGATATATTTATATCGTCTAGATCTTATATATTATATAGGATATAGATATAGATTAGATATCAGATATATATATTATATAATATTATATAATATTATTTCAGTATATAGACTATATCTAATATTAATAATAGTATATAATATATAGATATTCATATGTATATGTGTGTGTGTATGTGAGTGTGAGTGTGTGTGTTTATGGACAAGCTTTCATCCCTTAGTTCGAAGCAAAATTAGTGACAGTCGTAGTAGCAGTAATTCTAAAACAATTGTGGTTACTTGCACAACTTACTCACACTAATGATTCTAAACATTTGTTTGCAGGGTTGCACTTTTAAACATAACTTTCCTAAGACTAGTCAAAGTTTCATTAAGGTGAGTAAATATGAAGTTTGTATTAGCATCTTTGTTTGCAACAAAATTCTAATGTGTTAGTTTAAGGTTCACCGCTGAATTTTCTACAAAATTAGCCTGCATTACATAACAGCCTAAAGTTTAGCTCACTTAGCTTGACCTAGTCTAACAGAATTCTTCAAAGGATCCCCATCAGTATGGAGTAACAAATTCTTTGATAAACAATTTAAGCCTGTATCATTTTGAACGAATCGCCAGAGCATTGAAAATGTACATCAATTCTATGATACAATACGCTTTTTTAGTTTAATTTTTTATTTTGTTTTATTTCGTGGCAAAAGAAAATACGAGGATGGTTTGCCCTTCGCAGAACCGGACAAAAAGATGCCCAGCACTATACTATACTGATAAAATTGAATTTCCCCCAAGTAAGACTTCCCCACCCAATCTTCTTGCATAAGTGATCAACTTCCCAGAAGTTTTCATGGCCGGGAGGACTTGATAATGATTTCCTAGAAGTGGCTTGGCAGAAGAAGGGATATTCTTTACCTAAAACAGAAAAGATTACAGCGAATTTGTCGTACTTTCTATTGCTCTTAGCCTAGAATTCAGAAGTAAATATGTTTGCCTGAAGCACTGTATAAAGGAAGGCAAATCGGTATTAAAATTAATTCTCTCTGTGACTCAGAGTATTTGGAAATCTGTTTTAGATTTATATAAGCAATTATTTTATCTAGGTAATCATAATTTCTTTAGGCATCCTCTGTCCATGACCTATTTTACCTTTAATCAGCCTCTTGTGTATAGAGTGTTGTAAAGGTAATCAAATAAGCAGTTAAATATAACGTAAGAAAACCGCATATATAATAATTCAGTTTTTCATCATCTCTATCTATCTATCTATCTATCTATCTATATATATATATATATATATATATATATATATATATAATATATATATATATACTATACTATAATATATATATATGTATACATATATTAATATAATATATATATATATTATATATATATATATATATATATATATATATATATATATATATATATATATATAGTCTTCTGTCTGTTTTAGGGTTCCACAGGAAGATTAACACACACAAACGCTATATAGAGTTCTTATACATCTCTGCAGCATTTGCTATTGACACTGGTGAATGTGGATAGGTGGTAGGTGTGTACGTCCCATGGACGGTACTAAAAAGAAGAGAATAATATCTTGGACGAAATACACAGTTACTTGCATTTTGATCTAGACTAAAGATGGAATTTTGCGTCCAGTAGACAAATCCCTTGAATAACTTGTTCAAAAACAGGTTACAAAATTTGATCGTCTAAATGATCCAATTTCTTGTGCTCATAGATTCATTGGATTGTGCTAATCAGTGATACCAGATTCCGAACCTTCATCCTATAAGAAAAAATGCTCATAGGAAATGGTGTTGGTAACCCAGTTGATGTTTCCATAAGAACTGATTTCCAGGTACTCTCGTGATTCGTGTCCTCTTGGTCGTTCCTTTGAAATGGGGTTATCGGTTTTATTGATGGTTCAGTATTTTTAATGCTGGAATGTTTCTCAGCAATACTAATTTTTAGAACATTAACTGACTACTAACAGATGTTCGCTGTCGATCGCATTTGCTAGTTCCCATATCCATGCCATACCCATGCACATATTCATATCTGTATCATACCTACCCCCATAATCATATCCGTACCGTAGCCGTACCCATATCTTTGTAACCATACCTATTCCCATACCTATACCTATACTCGTACCTTTATCCATACCATACCCATACCCATACCCATATATACTATAACCATACCTATACCCATACCTATACCCATACCTATATTTTTACCATACCCATGCCAACGCCCATAACCATATCCATTCAATACCCATAACATACCATTCCCATACCCATACCCATATCTGTACCATACCCATATCTTTAGCCGTACCATACCCACACCACACCCATACCCACAGCTAAATTAACCCTACTAATAATAGTCAGGTAAAGTCTACGGGCATTACCAACCACGGTTACCTTCCTGTCATACACAAACAACAGACCATTTCTTGGTGTCGGGGGGAGGGGGTTGTGTGTGAGAAGAGGGGGGGGAAAGGGTAGGAGTAAGGGGTCTGGGTAGAGGGAGAGTACACAGAAAGGCAGCCGCACACGGACACAGAAAGGCAGCCAAGGAAGTTAATATATTGGATTAACGATAATAGTCTAGTGACTCTAGTTACATATTTTTTGTTGTTGTTGTTGTTGCTCAAAATCTCAGACGCAAAGTAAAATGCCGTATGATTGCCTAAGAGCGTTGATCTTTTTTGTCTACTTATTTATTTCCTTTGTCATACATTTCGATAATTTTGTTAATTCACAACTGAAATTATTTCTCCTGTTGCTATGTTAAAACAATAACTTTCATGCATCAGGACTATTCGTGATCTATATGATTTTTTCCACGGCGTGACATAGTTGGTAGTGCTACCAAGGGCGGCACGCACAACTAGATACTCGAAAGGTCATCTTGACTATCTCTGCAACATATTACAGTGGACCCAATTGGTTCAACAGTCATAAAAAATTTTTCAGATTATAAATATGGATTATATATAAGGAATTAACATTCTTTGTCACTTAAACAAATGTGATAGTAGGCCTTGACGTTAACACTAATAACTTTAAATCAGTTAATATCTTTTGGTTATGGTTTAAGGAATCACTATATATTATTAATTAATCAGCTAACATATTATCTCTTAAATGAAATCTTTTGGTATACTTGACTGGATCTCAGATGCTTTAATTTTTTTGGTAGCCCTATACATCATCTTTACAATAAACATGCAGTTTCAAAAAGCTGATACTCCAGATTAATATTGTATATATATATATATATATATATATATATATATATATATATATATATATATATATATATATATACAATATTAATCTGGAGTATCAGCCTTTTGATGTATAGGGCTACCAAAAAAATTAAAATATCTGAGATCCAGTCGAGTATACTAAAAGATTTCATTTAAGTGATAACATGTTAGGTGATTAATTAATAATATATAGTGATTCTTTAAATCATATCGAGAAGATATTAATTGATTCAAAGTTATTATTAGTATTAACGTCATGGCCTACTAAAACATTTTTTTTTACTGACGAAGAATGTTAATTTCTTAAAAGTTCTTCTGCTTGATATTGGTACGTGATTGATGTGCGAGAATGTGCTGATAACTTCATATGCTTTCCTGCCAACACCATAGAAATCTTAAGTGCAATAGGATTTTTATGAGATCACTGGCAAGCTGAGGCCTGGCAACAAAATCTTGCTGGTCACCAGTTGATGTCGATGGATGCATTTCAGCCAAGACTTCAAAACATTTCCGGTGTTGAAGGCTGAAATGAATGAAATAGGACTATGTAATCTTTTATTGTTACATTTCAAGCAATCTCATAATGTTATACAAACTTTTTGTTTTTTTATATTATTGTGAAAGTGAACCTAGAAAGATAGAAGGTATTCTTTATCGAACGCATTGGCGCTGGATGCTCGAAGATCCTGGAATTGTTAGTGACTATTTTCCCGAAATTTGGCTATACGTATTATTCTATTACAAATTTGATATATACATATCATAGGTTTTACCCTTATGAACACTTGGGGAATCTGGAACGAAATACTATATAGTCACGTAGTACCATTTTAGAAAATGGATTATATTAATAGCAGTGATCTGGTGTCATATGTTAATTTTTGTGGGTGTATTTGCCAGATAAAGCGCGTTACATGTGCCAGACGTATGAAAATTTCAAATGAGGTAAATGGGGTAACTCATACTTGGTGTCTTGTGTTAACCTCTGAATGTATGAGGACACTATGTTTTATAATTAATAAATTTTTAATAGTTTTTCTTATTTTTCCGTACATGCCTATTGCCTAGCAGTATTCCGTTACGAGGAGAGAGTGGTAAAGGTGGAATTTTGTCCTCTGTTACACTCCTTTTTCATCGAAATTCTGTGCTTTTTTCACGCTCATTTTATCCTAATGCACATAAATTTTTATATGCGCACTACTAAAAGCAAAAATAGAGCTCCATGAGCTGGAACAAACTTGTTGCACCAAGTCTACCTACAGAAATGAAGCAGTCTTCGGCGATGGATACCGTGATAATGATAAAGGAACATAGCTCCTGAACAGAGGAGGCTTAATGGGACTGCCTCAGTTGGGGGGGAGGGTATCGAAATATTGCCTGGAGCAATTATGTTTTGCTACCCATTTATAAGTCACCTAATGGAAAGTTACTACAAAAAGTTTCATAAATTTCTATCCATTCGTTTTTTTTTATATTATTTTTTCTCCCGATTTTTAGATGCATTGCTTCAAAACCCTAAGGCTTCCTTAGTTTTTAACTAAATTTTAATAACTAAAGCAATTAATACTCACAAAGAGTTGCTCTATCCAATGAATTGAAAAAGATTAAAAAAAAATAATAAAAAAAATTCATTGATATAAATATAAATTATTTTTTTATTCAATTACTTAATTCAAAAATTCATAAAAATAGAATTTGGAATAATTTGGAAATTCTTCCAATCTTTCGATGTAGAATTTATCAAGGATTTCAATGGTATTTGAATTTTGAAAATAGGACAACAAATAAAAAAGCCTTAGGGTTTTAAAGCGACCCATATACAGAAAAGCAGTTTTGAGATATCGCGTGTTAAAGTTTGCGTAATGAAATTCTCAGTGAAAACCGCATTGACATCAATATAAAAATTTACTTAAGCTTGATTTTCTTATTTTAACAGCATACTTCTATGGTATCTGGTCCCCCCACTTTAAAAAGTGATATTAAACACCCCCAGGGGGTGGGTATCATGAGGCACGACCCCACTCATTGTCACCAGCTAGGCCTGGGAGGTGATGAATGCACATGCTTCTTTATCTTGGTGTTCTTTCTTGTTATCTTTCTAAGTCTTTTTTTTCAACCTTTCTCTAGCTAATGTACGCTTTCTTGACTGCTTCTTCCTTGGCATTTTGATGAATAAACAAGAAAAAACGGACTTAGATATAAAGAGTACTTGACAACTCCGGCTCAGAAGTGAACGATGTAATTACATCAAAGGTATGCGGGTTACTGATGTGTTTGTGCAGCAGCAGCTGCTCCTCCTGCCCAGTGTTGCCACACTCTCGGGTTGGATTTATTGTACTAGCTCCTCAAAATTATGGGGTTTTCAGTAAAAATATCGTACAAAATTGTAGGTTTTATCGTAATTATTATCTTACACTGTTTCTGATATTCAACACAATTTTATAATTTGACAAAATAATGAATATATGTATGATTTCTTTGTATTCATTAATATCTTGCAATTTACATAATTAAGAAAAAAATACAAATGAAACATTTCTCTCTACAAAAACGAAAAAAATGGGATTATAAATAATTAGTTAATGTTATGAACAATTGTTATGAACAAATTATTACTATATATGTGGTAAAAATAAGTATTCAGCTTAGAACGTCACTTCTTTCCATAGTGTAAACTAAACTGATAACGAATTAGCACGAAGATATGTGAGTTGATAGGCCCACTCATACATCTCTTTACACTCCAAAACATCAAAAATCAAAATAGCATCACTGAGTAGTAATTTAAAATAAATATATATAATTAAACATGACTGGTACTGATACCTATCCCATGATGAAGAAATTAATAACAATAATAATTGTAAAGTATATCTTTAAGAATCTTCTTTCAAATCAAATTCATGTTCTCTGATTTTCTGGAATAACTGTGCATGATTATTATTCTGGAAAACATATCATTTGCAGGAGTAAAATGAGCACATGACCCTGCAAAACCTTTGATGCAACTAGCAGAGAGAGAAGAGCCCCATTAACTGTCCTTGTTTTCAGACTGTTTCTTTGTTTAGTTTTAAAGCAAAGAGCAGTTAGAGCAAAATTGGCAGACTTTTTTTTTCTTCCTGGCCGTGGGCCCCATGCCAGACGGCCTGACCCAGTCTCCTCCCCACCAGGGGCCCCAACAAAGGGGACCAAATCGGTGTCCTCCCCACAAGGATCCTCAACCCTGACGGCAATACCCAGTCGCCTCCCCACTGGGGGGCCCACCCCTGGCAGCCCAACCCATTTGCTTCCCCTCTAGAGGCCACACCCCTGGCAGCCAGACTGAGTCTCCTCCCCGCCAAGGGCCCCCACCCATGGCGTTCTAATCTGGTCACCTCCCGACGGGGGCCCAAATACTGGTGGCCCGACCTGGGGACCCGTGGCTGGCCTGGCCCGGCCCGCCTGTCCAGGGACACGTGGCGGAGACCGCCTTCCTATCCCGGTACCCGTAGCAGGCACCGCCCACCCGTCCCGGGACCCGCGGCGGGCCCGGCTAACCCATCCCGAGACAAGTGGCAGACAACGGCCACCCGTCCCGGGACCCGGGACACATGGTGGACACCGCCAGCCCGTCCATGGACCTACGGCGGGCCAGGCCCGCCCGTCCAGGGACACGTAGCAGACACCACCCACCTGTCCCGGTAATCATAGCGGACGCCTGCCGGCCCGTCCCGGGACGCATGGCGGACCCCTACCCACCTGTCCCGAGACCCGCCCGCCCATCCTGGGACCCGCGGTGGTTTCTGCCACATGTCCAGGACGGGCGGGCCAGGCCCACCGTTGGTCCCGGGATGGGCGGGCGGTGTCCGCCGCGGATCCCGCGACTGGCAAGTGGTGTCTGCCACGTGTCCATGGACGGGCGGACACCAGGCGGGCGGAGTCCTCCACGTGTCCTGGGACAGGCGGGTAGGGCCCGCCACGGGTCCCGGGACGGCCAGGCAGACACCAGCCGCCCGTCCCGAGACCCGAAGCGGACTCGGCGCGCCCGTCCTGGGAACCGTGGCAGACGCATGCCCGCCCGTCCCGGGATCTGCGGCAGGCATGACACGCCCATCCCGGGATGCGTGGCGGACACTGGCCTCCCGTCCGGGAATATGTGACGGATACTGTACGGCATCCCGGGACGCGTGGTAAACACCGCCCGCCCAGCCTGCCAGTCCCAGGACACGTGGAGGACTCCGCCCGTCTGGTGTCCGCCCGTCCATGGACACGTGGCAGACACCACTTGCCAGTCGCGGTGTCCGCCGCGGATCCCGCGACTGGCAAGTGGTGTCTGCCATGTGTCCATGGACGGGCGGACACCAGGCGGGCGGAGTCATCCACGTGTCCTGGGACAGGCGGGTAGGGCCCGCCACGGGTCCCGGGACGGCCAGGCAGACACCAGCCGCCCGTCCCGAGACCCGAAGCGGACCCGGCGCGCCCGTCCTGGGAACCGTGGCGGACGCCTGCCCGCCCGTCCCGGGATCTGCGGCAGGCATGACACGCCCATCCCGGGATCTGCGGCAGGCATGACACGCCCATCCTGGGATGCGTGGCGGACACTGGCCTTCCGTCCGGGAATACGTGACGGATACTGGTACCGGCATCCCGGGACACGTGGTAAACACCGCCCGCCCAGCCTGCCAGTCCCGGGACAAGTGGGGGACGCCCGCCTGCCCGCCCATCCTGGGACCCGCAGCGGGCGCGGCCCGCCCGTCCCGGGACTAGTGGCGGACGCGTGCCCGCCTGTCCCGGGACCCACTACGGGCCCGGCCTGCTCGTCCCGGGACGCGTGGCGGACGCCTGCCCGCCCGTCCCGGGACCCGCGGCGTGCGTGGCCCGCCCGTCCCAGGACGCCCTGGCAGACACCTGCCCGTCTGTCCCTGGACCCACGGCGGGTCCGGCCCTCCAGCCCCGGGACCAGTGGGGGACGCCTGCTCGCCCGTCCTCTTTCATGCACTATTAAATAAAATTACTGACGTTAATAGTTGTAGAACAGGAGTCTCTTTATAATGAAAGTTTGCTTCGTCACCGACGTCGGGCGGATGACACACAAAACGGCAGAAGCCGCAAGACTTCTTTTGAAATGCCATAGATGTAAACACATATACAAGTGAAGCTTCTATATTATTATGTGATGAAAAATCATTTACGGTAAAATATAAAAAGATAGATTACTTTCTGGTAGTGTTATTAAAATGAATTTGCGCTGGACTCGTCATTCAGAAATCCCATGTATACTGTAAAGAAGTGTAACAGGGTGTTTTGCCTCGGCCACCGATTGAGTGTGTTACACACACACACACACACACACACAGAGTTTTCATGTTAAGGCAAAATGAGAAAATAAGAGATAAATGACAACTTTTTGAACGTTCCATGAATTATCAGAAAATGCCTATTTCAACTTAATATCGAATAATAGTTGTTTTCTATGTTCCGTTTACGTCGCCCTGACCGGATCTCCCTAAGGGTGACATTTCAGAATTTCCTTGTTAAACAATTCCAACGCTACCTTTGATGTCTAAAACTGAAAAAAAAATATAACATACATACTCCATATAGCTGCTGTTACAACCCTGATATAGAGATACATTACTATTTTTCTACTTTGTAATGCTGGCGTGACCCGGTCAAAAAGAGGTCAGCATGTAAACAAGATCCGAAAAAGGGCAGCCAGGATCAGGAGAGTAACGCTATGCATAAGTCATAAGTTATACCACCTTTAACGGAGTGAAGGAACAATAAAGCTGTGAGTACTTCACACGAAGTGTGTATTTAATCCACCTTGATTGAGCCCGCGAAAGTATTAATTAAGTTATGACAATTGCCTTCTTAGGCTTGTACAGCAGCTTCAGGTTAGTTTTCACAAGAGAGCCGCCAACGACGAAACCCCACTTGAAGAAGACTCATCAAGTTATAATCCAAGAAGAGGAATCCAATGATGAAGTCACTTGATTTGAGATGTATAGTAAATAAGAGTTCTGTTCAACCTTATGTTGTTAGTTGTCAATTGAATCATAAGCCATTTTTATTTAAAATTGACACCGGTTCAGCTATTTCTACATTAAAATATGATGATTTCAAGAAGTTAAATTGGGCATTACAGAACAGTAGAACTAAATTGCAGGGTTATAACCAAGTGCCAATCAAAGTATTTGGGAAGGTCAAAGCTTCAAATTTTCAATACACGCAGCAAAATCATTCAGACGTTGAATTCATAATTGTTGGGTCTGACTCCCCAAATAACTTGATTGTTAGGAATTTAATAGATAAGTGCAATACAATTAATGTCCATAAGTTAAATATAACAGATTTTGTGGAAAACTATAATGTAGATAGTTTGAAACCTATTAAGAACTTTCAAGCCCGATTGTATCCTAAAGTTGGTCATGTTCCTGTTTTTCAGAAGGTCCCCACGGTGCCACTGACGTTACGCAGTGAGGTTGAGAGTGCGCTGCAAGAGCTTGAAAAAAATAAGATTATAGAAAGAGTAGAATTCTCAGATTACGCCTCGCCAATTGTTACTGTCAGGAAGCAGAATGGATCCCTTAGGGTTTGTGGTGATTTTCGTAAAATAAATGAAATTCTTCATGAATCTAAATTCCCATGACCTAATATGTCAGAATTAATTTCCAATGTGTCTGGATATAAGTATTATACCAGACTTGATCTCAAGAATGCTTATTTGCAAATGGAAGTTGCTCTAGAAGACCGTAAATATTTGGTACTTAACACACATTTGGGTCTATATAGATATTTACGGTTACCATTTGGTATCCATTCTGCTCCTGCAATATTTCAGAAGTTCATTTCACACTTGTTAGCTTCTTATGATTTTGCTTATCCATATCTGAATGATATTGTTTTAGGTGGAGACTCACTAGCTGAACATGATAAAGGTGCAACTAGCAGAGAGAAGAGCCCCATTAACTGTCCTTGTTTTCGGTCTGTTTCTTTGTTTAGTTTTAAAGAGGTTAACTTTACTGAACACTCCTTCGCATTCAGCATTAGAGTGCGGCAAGCAAAGAGCAGTTAGAGCAAAATTGGCTAGGTCTGAAAAGCTAGACTCTTTTTGGGACACTTCTCACCATCGTAAATTAACGGAAATTATTTATTTGTATATCACCAACACATGTGGTTATATAGTAAGTTGTTTTAAATTTTCATGTTTAACCTTTTATGATAATCTGTATGAATATGCATTCGATTTTCTTTGCATAGAAAATATTTCATTATATATATATGTATATATATATATATATATATATATATATATATATATATATATATATATATATATATATATATATATATATATATATATATATAGTTTTTAAGAAAAGAAAATTATTCTTCTATGAACATTATAACTTTTTCTTATTAGCTGGGTCTACAAAAGGTGAAAAATCATTAGAACATACCTATAATTTTGAGGCGTTACATTGAAGAGGCTCAGTTTCTTGTCTTAATTCTTCAATAAAATGAACGTTATATTATCATACATACATAATATATTATATATATATATATATATATATATATATATATTATATATATATTATGTGTGCTTGTATTAGTGTAAATATACCGATGTTTCATAGAAGTTTAAAATAGAATTTTTATGTATTTTTTTCCATAAAACAAATTTATTATACCGTGTTCGATGTAAAGTTTTTTTTTTTCTATGGTAGCGAATTCTGATTATGGCCAATTGTCTGAAATATATTGATTAAAAGCTCTATATATCATCGTATAATCGCCATAATGTTGTTGAAGTTGCGTGGAAGTGTATGCTGAATATGTTTAATTATATCCATTTCTTTGCACGCAGCAATTTTTCTGTTGCTGCGTACGCATGAGACAGGATAATTTCTAACTAAATGATCTCCCTGTAATATATGGTGAAGATATAATATTCGTATTCCACATCATAAAAGGGAGGTACATTTAGACATATATATCTCTTCGATGTCAATAAATCGAACTGTGTAAAAAATCCGAGAACTTTTAATACCACCGAGTACTGAGAGAGAGAGAGAGAGAGAGAGAGAGAGAAGAGAGAGAGAGAGAGAGAGAAATTGCCCGGCTGGAAGGATTTGGTGCAATTTGCAGGTCTGGTTAATTGACCATTCCAAAGTAAGGATCAGCCTGGCCCCAGTCAAATAGGGAGTGCCTGGTTTTTCGATTTTTCGAAATTTGTACCTTTTTGCTTTTATTTTTTCCCCATTTCTTGATATGTTCCCTTTTTACTAATCACTGTTACAAAACAATTTTGTTTTTGGTTTAAGAGATAATTGTATTAAAAAACATATTACCTTTGAACACGAACATAAACAAATACGTCATAACAACGATTTTTCCGATTCTTTGGC
>NC_061108.1:85204098-85224098 GCF_015104395.2 Macrobrachium nipponense
GATTTTCCCGTGGTCGTTCCAATGCTCTCACTATAATCATAGTTTCAGCCCAAAACGGAACCTTTGCTTATTACACAATTATTATAGCTGCAGCCACTCTCCTCCGTTAGTCCAAAGTTCGATTCTCGGCTCTGCCAACGAGGAATCAGAGGAATTTATTTCTGGTGATAGAAATACATTTCGGTTTGGATCCAACAATAAGCTGTAGGTCCCGTTGCTAGGTGACCAGTTGGTTCCTAGCCACGTAAAATCATCTAATCCTTCGGGCTAGCCCTAGGAGAGCTGTTAATCAGCTCAGTGGTCTGGTAAAACTAAGATATACCTACTACCTACTGTAGCTACTTATCATATTTTTAAGGCTTTTTCTTTGAAGCCAGCGCATTAAAATTATTCTCAGATTTGCTACCTTCACTTCCTTTTTCTTGTTTGATTTTATCCTCCTGCGTTTTATCTCATATCTGGTATAGCTACTTCGATTGTATATACTCTCGCGTTTGGTAAATGTGAAAAACCTCAGTTAATAATAGGCCAACAATGGGTGTAACTTTTCCACCGATGCATATAAAGTAGGAATAAGGCCATTCTCATATACCACATTATCTTGATTGTGCATCCAGCGATTTCTTTTTCACTGTAACCTATCAGTTTAATTCTTGAAAATGTCCATTCGCCAAGCGTGCTACCCCCCTAGCTTTGTATTGCTACTAGGATTAAGATTTCAAGCAGACCAGTGAAGCTTAGAAACTGACAGAAGTGTATGTCACTGAATTTATTACATTCAGTGGCTTGCACTACACTGTACTTCAAAGGCCTAGGCACTACTAAGATAAAAAAAAAAATTTCCACTTATAAGATTCTAGCTTACGTCAAAACTTCCTCCTAGTGACTGTAGCCTAATTAAAGATTAAGGTTAGCTCCTAGGTCACAATATATCTTTGATAATTTTTTAAAGATATTTGTACAATAGTGTAATGAATTCACGGAAAATAAAGATGAAGTCAAACTATACTAAAGACTGATTTAAATTTTTAAAAAGTAGTCCTTTTAAAACTGCAAATGGATTCCGTGTTACTATATGACAATTGTTGAACAATCGCATACTCTATATGCACTTAATGACAGAACCTTTGTCCTGCAACCAATGCACAAAAGGTATCGGTTGGTTTCGTGGAATGAACGACCTAACGGGCTCTCAATACCATCATCGGCTCCAGAACATTCGAACGTCCAAAATGCATTTTAACCTCCCAACCCAAATGTGCCTCAAAGGATAAGCTCTGTGATCACGTTCCAACTTTAAAGAAGAACCAAAATTTATTGTTGAAGTTTTTGCAATAAAATCCAAATGTGTTTTTATCGTGGTCCCCATCCCAGAGGTCAGAAGTCGAGAGGAGGTGGTCTGACTAAAGACAGAGAGAGAGAGAGAGAGAGAGAGAGAGAGAGAGAGAGAGAGAGAGAGAGAGGTGATCAATATCAAGAGACAATCAAGTATCCTCTCTCTATTACTATAGCCATTAGCTAGTATAATCTCTTTTACCGTATTACTAAAATTTTGTTTGGAGATCGTTATTGTTTGGATATGTTTATATTTACTCAGCGTCATGCAAAGTTTTCTGCGCTCAAAAGATTCCCCATAACCTTCCTGATAACCCTAAACCCGTAAGAGATTTGTCATCACCTTACTGATAACCCTATAACCGAGATTCGCCATACCCTTATTGATATTTTCTGAGCAATATTCCTCCTTGAATTCAAATCTATAAAACTCGACACATAATTAATTTCATTAAGGCGTCTTTAGCAAATATGAAGTGTCAGCTATCTAGGAAATCAAACGAAAATATTATCAATAATTTATTAGCAGTTTGGCGAATAATGTTGCTGCTTCGAAACTCACTAGCTTTGAACCTCTTTTGCTATGCGCATCCTTCAGTTTGTATATTTAGTTTTTTTTTTTTTGGTAGGTTAAGCTGTAATTGTCCTAATTTGTAGATAAAGTATATCAGCAAGCACTAAGATAGTTTGTATGATGGTAAGGAAGCAATTACCAGACTGCCTGAGTGATACCCAATGCAACATATTCAGATGTTTTCTTTGTAATCAATAATTCAGAATCAACATCTGCTTCCAATGTTTGTTACATTATTGTGCATGCTTTTATTGAGCAGGATATCTTGCTTCTTCTCTCTGTTTGATGGAAAAAATTTTTTTTAGCTAATTTTAAAATATGTATGTCTCTTTCACACACACACACACACACACACACACACACACACACACTTCAGCGTTCACTGTATATCTTATTCGCTATTGTGCTTCATATATATCCATTCAATAGCTCTATCCTCCCGTATATCCAGTTAATTCCGTGTCTTCCTCTCATTTTGATTCTAGTTATCATCTTTTATTTTCTATTTAGCTTCATATTTCTTACCCTTTCCATTCTTACTAAACTTCCTATACTGCAAAGTTAGCTCATTACAACAGCTTCTGCCCATTTTCTTTCATTCGAATTTATTCCCCATACTACTTATTGGCGTCATTGACTCCACAAGTTTCTTCACAGACTTTTATACATATCTTTTTTACATTTGTTGCTTCAACTTTTATGTGACCCACTTCTCTCTACTTTCTACCATTCTTTATATCTTTTCCAAATAATTATAGGAATCAACTGCTTGTTTGCTTTCATCATTCACATGAACATTTATTGCCCTATCTTCCTGATTTACATTTATTCTCATAATCATACTTTAGGTGTTCACATTTTCTCTCCACTTTGTCCCTCGTTATTATCTAGTGCAATTTGTTTTCCAAACCAACAGTCATTATTATAATGCTGCATCATAAGCATTTTCTAAATACAAGTATACACCTTTCCCTTTGCCTCTAAAGTTCCCACATAAATGATTCATGCATGCGGCTGAGACCCCAGCTTGTTTATTAGATAGCCCGACTCATGTCCAAGCTATTAACGGGTAACGGGTCTGGTGCATATCCAACATCATTCAACCCTTCCCACTGCAACATTGTTTCTCCACACAGTTCCTCAACCCCACTGACATTAACCACCCCTTTGAAATGGAGTGTCTCTTCCTGAACATGTTTGTTGACATGACTAACAATGATTTCATTACAAGCTGAATAAAGAAGCTCATCCCCCACTCTCCATTCAGAATCACAAATACTAAAATCCCTTCTAGACATATGCACAAGACGCCTATTTTAGAAGGCCACGGCCCAAGTGTATTACAGATTGACATCATCACACTGGCTTTCCTCTCTAGATGCTCTTTGCAAAAGTCTTCTAAGAAGCATTGATGAAGAGTTCTACAGGAAAATGAACACTCTCTATGAAAGTGGAGGACAAGGATTACCTACAATGACTCACATATGCCTTTGAAGCCAAATCAGGTGTACATTTCACCGATGTAAGAAACTACCATCCCTTTCTTGACCTCCTCTTAAATTTCCACGAAGGAAATATGGATGCTACAGTTTATGCAAAGGTCATCAAATTTATGAACTTCCTCAAAAGTATCAGAAAATGTCCCACTTTGTATCATGTTTCTGCCATTTGTGGCTACATAAATTTTGTTGTTTCCTAAGGCAGTAGTTGGGTTACCACCCATGGCAAACTTGAGATTGTTACTCAGCAACATATAGTAAAAGGATTTGACAAAAGCATTATCAAGGGAGTCACAAGGATGATCATCAGACATTGGTATAACTTGAGAGATTTTAAAATTAACAGTACCCAGAGGATAGCAGCCTAAAGAAATAACAAGAGAACTATAAAGGAAATTATAGCTTCCAGCATTTATAATGATTTACTGTTGTATAGAAAAAATAATCTCCCTCTCAAAGAACAGTGTGGCTACTGTCCAGCTGAACTCCAGAGATCCAGTCCAATATATAAGTACACCTAAATAAAGAAGATTGTACTTGAACGTGCAACATTTGCCCAGATGAAGATGAAAATGGTGCAACTAAGAGGCCCCAATACAACACAAATTGTCTTTCTAGGGGGCTTGTATTTGAATGCACCAAGACTTTGGATTAAGGCAAGGGGCATGGAAGCTTTCTGCATCTTAGATGCACATTAACTAAGGACAGACCCTCATTCAAATTCAAAATTTATATAAACAAATTTAAAACATCTTCACAACCATTAACGGGGAGTTCCATGCTCTCAACATTGATTGATCAATGACTTACCTTCACATATCTCTCCAGCCTGGCAAGGATTAATCCGTTGGTTTGAAATTGTGCTTATCCTTATTTCAGCTCCCTGATGAGTCATCATTATGCCAATGCCGTCTGCACTATATATGAACACCGAATACATTATACTTTGTTTATAGCCTTTCCATATGATAGAACCTGGAAAATGCAGACAGGTAGACAGCTGATGTTTTAATAAAACTTATACGTGATATTGCAAATCATCAGAACCTTATTCACTCAGCCACGAACCAGAATTAAAAAGTAATTTCATTAGCTTCATAAAATAAGAAGAAATAAATTCAGTTGACACACACACACACACACGCACCCCTTATGTTTTACGATCGCTATTTTAATTATCTAGTATTTCATCCTTTGTGGCCATATTTTATGTCCTCTGGTTGATTTTTAAATAGCTCTGAAATTATCCGTCATACTCTTTCCGGTAATAGCTGTAGGCGCAGTCACTGAACTTATTTTGAAATTTCTGTATTAGCATTCAGAAAGTCCGCTAGAGTCAAAACAGAGCAGATTTAAAATCTCCAGTGGAACGTGTTAGTGTTAAGACAGGGAATATCATTCGTATTATTTTTATCGTTATTATTTGTCTTGCGTTTATGTACTGGGTATACATCAAGTTATCTTTCATTTATGATTTTTACTGAATTGTTTCTTTTATTATTTATGTACAGTGATTATTATGATTATTCTGAATATAACTATTATCACTATTGTATTGCTTTGCGTGAGCGCGTGCATGCTGTAGGGTTAATTAAGCGCTCTGGATAAACTATTTTTTGTAACAGATTGGATGAAATTTAATGGTTCCATGTTGCATAGTCAAGTAACGGAATATTTTGTTGCTTGTTTCCTGTTAACAATTAGAGACGTAACGCGCCAAAACGCACTTCTTTTCGAGCACATGGAGTAGTAATTTAGTCCTGTTCTTAATAGCCAAACCGCGCCTGTGTAACTTACATGTTCCTAGCCTCACTGAGTGTAAATGTGTTGTTTGGTCTTAATCGTGTTCTTTAGCATTAAATTGTGAACTCGGAAGTTTTGGAATTATTATCTTGTTGACGGTGTGAAGACCCATCCCTTGATTTTATTGTTCTTCCTCAAGAGTAATAAAACAAAATTCATTCGCATTAAAAAATTTTTACTGTACATCTCTCTATTTTTCTATTGGGGTAATGTGTATTGTTATTATCGCTTATAATTTTTTTATTTATTCATATTGCTCTTTAGTATTTTTATTATTCATATCTTTGCCTTTATTGTGACTGATGTGTGTTATACTTTTTTTTTTAATTATTCCTTTGATAACAGTCATTTGCAGGGACTCTCAGTACTGTTTTAGTGTCTGTGTGCTAATTCAGTTGTCATGTAATTACAGAGTGATTCAGTGCTTATCAGATAGTTCTGTAAATTTTGTTACAAAAATCAGTGTAAATTCATTCAAATCATTCTAAGTCCTTGGTGGTCTTCCACTAAAAGTAGAATAATATAATATTTTCTTCTCCAATACTACCTCAAATCTCATCTAATGGAGAGAAAGTAAGTGGGAATATTTTCGAGTTTAGTGAGAAAAATTAAAGTAGGTATCATAAATAAAGATAATCCTTTGGAAAAGAAAAAGGAAAGAGTGCTCGATAACTACGATATTTATCATTTAAAGTAGCAGAAAAACCCTTCATTACAGAATCCAAATAGTCCATCAGTATCTGACGATAGTAAGGCCAGGCACAGAGAGTTAGCACGTACTTGGTTGAAATTACTAGTATTCTCTCACTTCCATTAGTCAACCTTTTATTCATCCTTGAAGATAAATTAAAATCAAATTGAACCTTCCTGGCGTGCTATCGCTCAGAAAATCACCAAGCATGTAGGGGGCCTTCCTGGCTCATTGTTATAGTGAATCTGAGAAGACTGTCAATTAATCTATATAAGTGAAACTGGTGTAAAAGTCAGAACATAACAAATAGACAAGAGGCAGAGTAAAGATCATAGCAAATGGACAACAAAGGTGAAGCTTATGTAACTGTATAATGCCTACCCAAACGTTGTTATGGCAAATCAATGATGCCAAATTAATTCAAGTCGTGAATTAATTCGATACTGAAATATGGAGTTTCACCTAATTTTCTGAATGACAACTCTGAGTATGAAATAAAAGAAAAACGACATCTCTCCTACCAGAGAGGTTGACAGTGAAGAAAACATCATGCAGGTTCATGAAGGTGACTCGATTGCCGTGACCTGTACTACTCATTGGAGAGAAAGATTTACTGGAACTGCAGAGACCCAAGTTGAAGATTTAGAAGTTGCAGTTGAAACCAATGTAGTGCCAAATGGCAGCCAAATCATCCTCTCCTCCCCGGCACATTAAGATGCCCATCACAGCTTTATTATGACTCGTGTCAATGTCCAAGGAAGATTTGTACTTTAAAAAATGACATTCGTAACTGATATATGTTTCTGTTCAATTCCTTTCTATTACCGAGTATTGAAGAAGCTTATAGATGGAGTGAAAAGATACTATAGCCAATGTGTACCCAATATTATGATGACCAAGTTATGCAAAGACGAATGTCATGAACCAAAGGTGGCATGATTCAAGGAATTAACATATTTGTCAGTTTTTGGTATTATATATTTTACATTCAACAGGAACATTGTTGTGTTGAAATGTTAGTAAAATATCATTTTGTTATGTTGTAAAAGTATCATGTTTTCGTGAACTTTACTTACCCGAGAGTCATGAGCCGTGTCTGTCAACTCAAGGTTAGAGTTCATAGGTGTGGGTGTGTGTTAACTCCAGTATGGATGTAGCTGATTTTGCTCATAACTTTTCCCTTACTCCTCTGATTTCCATTTAGTAAATATGTATACAATGATATAAAGATATATGCATGGACCTCCAGAGCACCACACATGCCTTGCCTGAAAACACCTATAAAACCCTCCACCAGGTTTGCCTTGACTCCCTTGGAAACCATTGTTGTTGCCCTGGTGAAGGAAAAACCATGGAGTCAAGATGGTGTTAGGGAACAACATAGCTAATGGCAACCACTGCTCAGCAAAACACAGCTGTGGAAACAATCAATGCAAAAACTTACAGCCAAAGCTTAGTAGAGAGGAAAATGTCAGATAAAAGAACTTCTTCCAATCCCTGAAGAAGGCACTTCGCCTTGCGCTTGCTATGATTACTCCCATCATAACCTTTTAAAAGCCCAGCAGAAAGACCAGAGATTATAAAACATTTTTCAAGATGGTGTCCTGATGCAGAAGTGGCACTCTGTGGTAGTGCCACCACCTCTCGGCAAGGATATCCTCCCTCCGACTGGTGCATGAACAGTTATTGGATGGACATCTTGGGGTCATTAAGAATTTCACTGGCTAAACCTTAACTGAAATGTCACTGACCACTGCTGCAGGTTCCACATTTGTTAGTCATGGTGAAAAAGGTCCCTAGTTTTAGGAAGGCTCCTTTATAATCAGTCCCTGTGGTGATCAAGTCCTTTTCCAGGATAATCTCTGATGTCATGGGTCCTCTGCCAAAGACAGAGAGAGGAAATGCCTACCACCTTACTCTTCATATGTACTGCAACTCACTTCACCAAGGTTGTGCAGTTATGAGTTATGATCCCTCTTGCTGTTTGATATACATGATTCCATGCTATGGTTTTTCCAGTTGCAATTCGTGTTCATACATACTGTACAAGGGCTGTTGCACCTTTTGAAGCAAGTATAAGTTAGTGACTAAGAGAAGACCAACAGTGTCTTGAAAAATAGAATATAGGAGTTCCAAGAGAGATGTGTAAAACTGGTAGTTGGCTCACGAAACCTTGCAAAAAAGCCTAGATGATGACGAAGTTGTGATATGATACCAGCAAAAGACAAAACAGAGAATTCAAACTGGACTCTCATTGGCAGCTCTGTTCAATGAAAAGTAACCCAGATGTGTTAAATTAAGTTGAAACCTTACATGCATCACCAAAGTGTCAGCAGTACCATTCACTACATCTCTTTCTTAGGAAATTTCCAAAGTACACCAACTAATTCCAAGATTCTTAGCCATTTTTTATTACTACCTTATCTTTCATCCCCTTCAAATGACCCACCTCCCATCTCATCTTCCTACAGACAATCCTCATTTGGGATGGCAAATGATTGATGACTTTCCACTGTGATAATGACTCAGTCAACTATGCAGATACTAGGCAATGGCGAACTAGGTCTTACCATACAGAACTTGTTTAAGCCATCCAGGGCAAAGGTCACTCAGATGGATTGGACATGTCAGCCATGATTGCCCCTACAGCGATGCCTTGGTGCCTAATGTCCTTGATGCCAAGTCCTTTCAATGGGTTGTCCTCACATCAACAGCCAATGAACATGCGGCTTGTGCCCAAGCCAGTGCTGCCTTCTAGATATGAAAGCACCAATGACTAGTCAATTACTTGCAAGGCCCTAGCTTGAGAAAACATCCAGTGAAACTAACAGTAGCTACTGAGAGTCTTATTGGGAATGAAGTCTCCAGACTTCCCCCTCAGAGACACTTAACACATTGGGCAACGAACTATACTACAATACTGACGAAACTACAAAGTTCTGGTGTTGTCCTGTGTAAAAAGTCACATTCTCCCGAGTTGAAAACCCCCAACTGAGGAGAACAACTAAAGTTAGATTCCCATATGCTTATGGGGTTGGTAATGGGTGTAACGGTAATTGCTTTATAGCAAAGAAAGATAAAGGAAAGGAAAACGCATTTTCGAGAAGTTCGGCAGCAAGGAGGTTTTCGCACTCATGTTGGAGGCGCCTGTTCTCATGATAGTTCTAGAATCGGCAGGAGTTTTGTGGAACTTGACAGGCGCCGAAGTGTCGTGAGAAACGCAGCGACTTCTGATGCAATACTTCGTCGAGAAACTTCTAAATCGTTCCGGTAATCTTGGGAGTCTGTGACGTTCACAGTAAGCTCCGCCCCTAGAATGCTGTATAAATATGACGGACGAAGTAGAAGAAGGGAGATCATCAGTTAGTCACAGAGTAAGACATCATCAGTATGAGCCACAGATCCGATTATCAGTGAGAGCTCAGCAGCAGAGATCATCAGAGAGTGAGATAAGAGAAGAAGGACGAAGCATCGGAGAGGAAAAGTCACTCGAGAGAGTTTGGTCGAATTCTGGTCAAGTCGTCTTCAGGAGTGGACGACTGAGTTATTTTGACGTTGGGCGAGACTTCAGAGCAGAAACGTTCTGCTGGAGGTTTTGGGGAGTTCCTGCCCTTCAAGTATCAAGAGTAGACATTATTTTCTCCAATACGGAGGCAAGAAGGTGTCTACTATTAGAGTTCTCCTTTTGTGAAGCCATCGTTTCGAGTTGCAAAACTGGTCGGCAAGTACTTTCATTACCTCACTGTTCCCCTAGTTCATGCAGTGTAAGATTTTACCTTTTCTATGTAAATAGGAGACACCATTCTGCATTTATCTTTGTTAGTAAGCTTGTAAATAAACCTTTGCTGTGTTAGTGTTTCTTTCTATTTTGTATCCGCAGTTTCAACTGTTTGTGTTGAATTCTTTTTGTTTATAATAAGATCGAACCTGAAGCGGACCTCTCTCAGAGGCTGTAACATTGTGGCGTCCTTGCTTAGAATAGCACTAACAGATTGAAATAGGGAGAATATAGAAAGAGCCAGAATGAGTAAGATGGTGAAAGAGTTTATTGAGTCAGGTAAGCTCCTAGGTCTAGAGGGGGATGATCTCCGTAAGTATGTTGAAAAGAATGAAAGAGAGAAGAATGAGAGAGATGAAAGAGCGGTTGAGAGAGAGGAAAGAGCAGCTGAGAGGGAAGTGCAGCAAGCGAGAGAAGCAATGATAATGCATCAAGAGAAAGAGAGAGAAGCAATGAAAATGCAGAAAGAGAAAGAGAGAGAAGCAATGAAATGGCAGCAAGAGAGAGAGAGAAGTAATGAAAATGCAGCAAGAGAGAGAAATGTTGGTAATGCAGCAGGAAGAAAGAGAGAGAGACTGTATGCATGAGTTGGAAATTGCTCGGTTAAGGGAAAGTACTCGTAACAGTCGGACAGGCGAGAACAAAAATGAAGCTGATACGTTAGGTAAGAGAGCAGTGCTGAAATTAGTACCAAATTTTGATGAGGAAGATGTAACGAAATATTTCATGTGTTTTGAGAAGTTAATGGAAAGAGTAGGTTCTCCTAAAGAAATGTGGACTTTATATTTACAGTCAGTTTTGAGTGGTAGGGCACTTACTGTGTATAGTTGCATGTCTAAGGAGGAATGTGATAATTACGATATCGTGAAAGAAACTGTTCTTAGCACGTATAGGTTAGTACTGGAGGCATACCATCAGAAATTTAGAAATTTGAGAAAGGATGAAAATATCACATATGTAGAATACGGAAAGAAGTTAGAAAGGCTGTTTTTTTATTGGTTAACTTCCGCTAAAGTTGATGATTTTTTATGGTTTGAAGAACTTAGTGTTGTTAGAAAACTTCAAAGATAACGTATCCCCTGAGATTAAGCTTTATATAGAGGATAGGCGAGAAGTATCTTTAGCAGGAGCAACTAGGTTAGCTGACGAATATAGTCTAACTCATAATTTGAGTGTTAGTAAGAAATGAAATGATCCTTCGTCTGGTAGAGTACAAAGCAGTAAAGGTTTCAGTCCTAGTAATAGCAATGCGAGTAAAAGTGACTCTTCCTGTAATACATGTAGAAAACCTGGTCATACATCTAAGGTTTGTAAGAGTAAAATGGCATCTAGTGGCTCAGAATTAACTTGTTTCCAATGTAATGGGAAAGGACATTTAGCGAGAAATTGTGCAGTGGAAAGGAAGAACGGTAAGAAACCAGTGTCTCTAGTTAATCTTTTGTCAATGAGGAATGATGAGATGAGAGAAACTAGGAAATTTTTTTGGTGAATTTCTGTTGGAAGGCATAGTTTCCTCTCTTGGAGGAGTAGATTCGAGAGAGGTGGTCTTGCTTCGAGACAAAGGAGCTGCTGTCTCACTGATTAGGAGAGAGAGTGTGCCAAACAGGGCAGAAATCAATTTGGAAGAAAAAGTCATGTTAGATGGATTTCCTAACACTTGTGTTCTTTGTCCTTTATTGAAGTTGAACTTAGAAAGTCAGGTGGTGTCAGGAGAAGTGAAACTTGCAGTAGTTGACAGTTTGCCCGTGGATGGCGTTGACATTATTGTTGGTAATGATTTAGCTTTATCCAAGAATGTGAGTCCTGTTGTGAGGGATATTCCAGTGCCTGAAATGGTAGTAACTAGGTCGGGTTTAGATGCAGACGTAGACTACGGTCATAATTTGTTCGTGGATTCGAACGAGAGTGAGTTCGTGGATTCGAATGTGAGTAAGTTCGTGGATTCGAAAGGGAGTAAGTTCGTGGATTCGAACGAGAGTAAGTTCGTGGATTCAAAAGAGAGTAAGTTTGTGGATTCGAACAAGAGTGAGTTCGTGGATTCCAATGAGTGTGATAGAGGTGGCGAGGTTGATCTTGGCATGAGTGAGGCTGAGAGACCGAACTCTATCGATGTTGACAGTGATAGCCAAACGAAACATGTAGCTGTTGAGAGTAACGTAGTAAATGTACCGGTATCTAGTACTAGTTACGGTGATGAATTAGGCTCTAACATTTCGAATAAGGATGAGCTAGTCAAGTCGCAGAGAGAGGATGAGATACTAACCCAAATTTTTTAGTGTGAGATGGATGATGATCTCGATGATGTGTGTAAGGAAACCTTTTGTTTAAAGGACGATGTTTTGTGTCGTTATGTTCGTCCTAAATCAGGTTGTAAAGGGGAAATTACCGAACAATTGGTGGTTTCTAGGAAGCTTCGTGAACTAGTTTTGAAGTTAGCACATGATGAGCAAGGACATTTAGGAGTAAATAAAACTTTCAGGTTTATTAGTTGAGCGTACTTTTGGCCTAAAAGGGGAAGTGACGTGAAGAGGTATGTTTTAAGCTGTCATGAATATCAAATTGCCGGGAAACCGAATCATGTAATTCCTTCCCAGAGTTCCGTTGTGTAATATTCCTTCACTAGGTGAATCTTTTGAGAATGTATTTATCAATATGGTCGGACCTTTGTCTAGAAGTAAGGGTAGAGAAGATTACATAACTAATCTTGAGTATTATAAAAACAATTTAGGAGATGGTTGGAAACTAGCGAAGGAGAACGGGAGTCAAGGGGGGGTACTAAACGGAAACATGATCTTAGAGCGAAAGAGACAAATTTCCGTGTAAGAGATAAAGTTTTAGTACTAGTCCAGAAAGAAAGTTCCTCTTTATCTTATAAGTTCGAAGATAATTTTTCAGTGTTAGAGGAGAGGTGAAATATACATTATAGAATTAATATGGGTAAGAGTAGAGCAAAGTCAGTGAATGTAAACTTGCTTCAGAATTATAAAGAACGCCCGTACCTTGGCCGCCGCCCGTGCCCTTGGTAATTGTGTCCCAGAAAGAGAAATTAGTTTTGAGAAAGACGCAAGAAGTGTCTTAGTATTTCGAAGTTTTGAGCAGAGTTCAGAAAATGGAATAGGTAAGTGGAATGGATAATGTGATAGCTAATAGTCTCTAGTTTTCAGAATGAGTAGCCTAATGGCCGTTTTCTATTTTGGCACCAGTGGTTGAGTGAATGGAGAAGTATTAAAGTTTTATGCAGAATTGTTCCCCTGCTGTTTAATTCGTTTCTCTTTAGAAAAAAAATAAATCAGTTGATTTATTTTTTCTCTTTTTTGGAGGGACGTGTAACGGTAATTGCTTTATAGCAAAGAAAGATAAAGGAAAGGAAAACGCATTTTCGAGAAGTTCGGCAGCAAGGAGATTTTCGTGCCCGTGTTGGAGGCACCTGTTCTCATGATGGTTCTAGAATCGGCAGGAGTTTTGTGGAACTTGACAGGCGCTGAAGTGTCGTGAGAAACGCAGCGACTTCTGATGCAATACTTCGTCGAGAAATTTCTAAATCGTTCCGGTAATCTTGGGAGTCTGTGACGTTCACCGTAGGCTCCGCCCCCAGATTGCTGTATAAATACGACGGACGAATGAGGAGAAGGGAGATCATCAGTTACTCACAGAGTAAGATATCATCAGTAAGAGCCACAGATCCGATTATCAGTGAGAGCTCAGCAGCAGAGATCATCAGAGAGTGAGGTAAGAGAAGAAGGACGAAGCATCGGAGAAGAAAAGTCACTCGAGAGAGTTTGGTCGAATTCTGGTCAAGTCGTCTTCAGGAGTGGACGACTGAGTTATTTTGACGTTGGGCGACACTTCAGAGAAGAAACGTTCTGCTAAGAGGTTTTGGGGAGTTCCTGCCCTTCAAGTATCAAGAGGCAAGAAGGTGTCTACAATTAGAGTTCTCTTTTTGTGAAGCCATCGTTCCGAGTTGCAAAACTGGTCGGCAAGTACTTTCATTACCTCACTGTTCCCCCAGTTCATGCAGCATAAGATTTTACCTTTTTTATGTAAATAGAAGACACCATTCTGCATTTATCTTTGTTAGTAAGTTTGTAAATAAACCTTTGTTGTGTTAGTGTTTCTTTCTATATTCGTATCTGCAGTTTCAACTGTTGGTGTTGAATTCTTTTTGTTTATAATAAGATTGAACCTGAAGTGGACCTCTCTCAGAGGCTGTAACAACGGGTAATGCTAAAACTGGATTCCTAAAACAAAATCTCTGATTAAGAATTCCTCAGTAACGTGAAAGCATATTTATGTGAGTAAGAAAGTTAACTGTCGCTTTGAAGAAACATCCCCATGTAATTTCGCCTTGTGTCCTAGTGCAGTAACGTAACTCTGTAACAAAGCAATTAAGGCATCTTTTTTATATTAAATAGTGAACAAAGCATTCCTTACTTTTATGTTTTTGGAAAAGTCCCTGAATGGAGTCCAACTCTCTTTGGCGAATTGCAGAAAGTCTCTGAACTAAGTCCCGCTGTTGCCCGTTTATACACTTCATTACAATGTGTTTTGGGGATCGCTATTTGTATTAGCTCCTGATATTATTACCCGCTATGTGGGAGTATTTTGTGTCCCTTGATAAGCAATTTAAAAGCCGTGAAATGACTATTAGATTGAAAGTGTCATCAATCATTAGAGGCCATTTTCGCAAATATTAAGTGTAAAATAAAAGAAAGTAGTTTATAACATTTTGAGAAAATAAAAATAAATAAAATACATGCTTTGAAATGTATAACAAACGAACAAGCTTAAATTTCAGTGCCACCAATTGCGTTAGTTTATCTCTCTCTCTCTCTCTCTAGTGCTGGCTTCAGTGATTTGGTAATTTATGTATTAGCATTCATAAATTCCACTGCAAAATCATACTTACTTTCTGTCAAAATTATCCGGTGTGTTGACCTGAAGACTCTACTGAGATGTGTTAGTTTATAGAAATGGACCATTATTCTCTTATACTATTTCATTTATGATATATGCTGAGTATTTGTGAATTCCATGGACTAAGTGACTTTATTATGTTCTCATAGTGATTATTAGTATTTTCATAATAGTCTCATTATCAATATTGTATGCTTTGTGTGAGTGTGTGTATGCATTTGCAAGTTAGTTAGAATTTCAATTCACCAAGGGATCCATAATCTTGAGTATTGTCCACAAAATATCTGTGCCAAAAATTACTGCTGCTCTAGGGTAGCAGCTAACCTCACGCTTGTGGTTAACTTGGCCTAAAGGCGAAAATATCATTAATCGTTTTGCGAGTTTTTCCATTAGGGTCTTTTTTTTATATATATAATTGTAAGTCATCACATTTTCCTATTGTATCATAGTACAGCATGTGGCATTGAAACTGCCTACTAAAGATTTAATAGACCGCATATGAAGTGTCCAATGTTGTGTAAGTTTTCTGTATATCGGTTTCATGTACAATTCAACAGTTCAAGCATGAATGTATTGCTTTTCTCAGGAATACCCAACTGATAGGAGCCACGTCTTCTCTCTCTCTCTCTCTCTCTCTCTCTCTCTCTCTCTCTCTCTCTCTCTCTATCTCTATCTGTATATATATATATATATATATATATATATATATATATATATATGTATATATATATATATATATATATATATATATATATATATATATATATATATATACATATATATATATATATATATATATATATATATATATATATATATATATATATATATATATATATATATATATATATATAGACACACACACACATATATATATGTATATATATATAATATATATATATATATATATATATATATATATATATATATATATTAAAGAGCTTTTAGGACCAAATAACACTCATTTATACAAATTAAACAAACAGGCAACTCCCTTACCTCTCTTTGCTACTTATCATTCTGCATGAGCTAAAAATACAAACTGGGCTAATGAATCCTCGTAGATACAAAAATATACTTTTTATTTCCCAAATTAGCTAAACATTAAATGGAACAAATGAATATAAAAAATGGAGTAGAAAGAATGAAGTCTGACCCCCAAAAACCGTAAACTGTCATTCTCCTCTCCTGAACTAGATTTAAGTAAACACTCCCCCTAAAACTCACTGTCTGATTAACTATGCCATTAAAATGGTCATTAAAGTCTTTAGAGAACCCATTCTCTTATATGGTGCCATGAACCCATCTGAAATAAAGAGCCCTAATTATTACATCACTCCAACATGTGAAAGTTAATTAAAACGAACGTGTACACACTACACTTCTCTTTCTCTTTTCAAAGGGTGACTTTCCAAATTCTCGTGTTATTCTACCTTGCGATGGGTGTCCTCGAACCTCCTCCAATGTATGTTCTATACCACGACACAAGTAATCAAAGAGTGTCCCCTTTTCTTTGCATCCTTTATCATTAGGGCCCATACACCACACGCTACGAACACACACACACACGGACACGCCTTTCGGAGTGTTATAGCAAACAGCGTGCCGCATGAACCAATCATGTGATCTCTGAAATGTTGTCAACTTTCAGATGGCATGGTCACCAATTCTGACTGTTTTTCATTTCAGCACTCTTCGAGGAGCCAAGCGCTTATCACTAAGCGCCCCTGTCTCTAACTGCAAAAAGCTGAGATTAACAATTCACCACCAACCTTTCTTTGTTAAGATATATATATATATATATATATATATATACATATATATATATATATGTATATATATATATATATATAAATATATATATATATATATATATATATATATATATATATATATATATATATATATCTATATATATGTATATATATATATATATATATATATATATATATATATATATATATATATATATATATATATTATATATATATATGTATAAACATCTATATATATATATATATATATATATATATATATATATATATATATAATATATATATATATATATATATTATATATATATATATATATATATATATATATATATGATTGTTTTATACTATATATTATTATATATAATATATATATAATATAATAATAATATATATATATTATTATATATAGTATAATAATATTAATAGATGTTTATACATATATATATATATATATATATATATATATATATATATATATATATAGATATATATATATATATATATATATAGATGTTTATACATATATATATATATATATATATATATATATATATATATATATATACTATATATATACTATATATATATATATATATATATATATATATATATTATATATATATATATATATACATATATATATATATACATATATATATATATATATATATATATATATATATATATATATATATATATATAATCTATATCTATAATCTATATATATAATATATATATATATATATATACTATATATCTATATATATATATATATATAGATATATCATATATAAATATATATATATATATATATATATATATATATATATATATATATATATATATATATATATATCTATATATATATAGAAGTATATATATATATATGTGTGTATATATGTATATATATTATATAGATAGATATATATATAGTATTAATATAGATATATAAGTAGAGTAGAAGTAATATAAGATAGTATATATATAGTATACACGATTATATTGATATACTATATATATATATATATTAGATATATATAGAATAGAGAGAGAGAGAGATAATTAGAGATATGGATATATGTATAGAGCATATATTGATATATATAATATAGATTAATAAATGTAAATATATGAGATGTATATATATATTTATAAGATAATATAAGTATATATTAATTTATATTAGAGATAGATATAGATATAGAGAATATATATAGTAGAATAGATGTATATTACTTGTAACTATATATAGAGATATATATAATATATAGATTAGATGTTAGATATATATCGATATGAGATGAGATTAGATTATAATTTATATAGATATAATAAAGATAAATATATATATATAATTATATATAGAGAATAGATACTATATATTAGATATAAAGATAGATGATATATATACATAGTATACATATTTATATATAAGTTTTATGAATATATATAATAGATATAGATATACGTATATTATATAATTGATAGTTATATTAATACATATATTATATATAGATATATTATAGATATACTATAATACAGTATAGTATTATTAATATATACATATTATATATAGATATACATATATATACCATATATATATATATATATATAGATAATAATATATAATAGTATAGATAATATATATTATTATATGATATAGTATATAATATATGATAATTATATATATGATATATATATATATCTATTAGATCGATAGTAATTTTTGAGATAATATATATAATAAGTAAAAAAACTGAATATTTAATATATAGTTTTATTATATATATATATATATACTATTAATATATATTATTATATATATAAGTTATATTATATATATATTATAATAATATATAAATACATATATAAATATAATATATATAATATAGATATATAATAGATATATAATAATAATATAAGATAATTAAATATTATATATATATTATTATTATATATCATATTAGATTATATATATATTTATATATGTTTAAATCCAACATTAACCATGATTCATATACACATATCGACCTACAAAAGTCCTTTAATACCTAATTCGCTCTACCTCGGAATTAATATATTTTCATACATGTTTAACTGAAGGGGAATTTATTCAGCAATAAGGGAATTGCCGGCTGACAGGGATGAACCTTCGACATCTTCAATTCCAGGACTGGCAGTGAAGCCTTAGCCCACCCAGCCACCACAAGAGGATATAAGTTTATGCTGCCTCCAACCTCAAATACCTGCGGCACTCAGGTATTTTTAGTTTTGGAGACTGCATCAAACCCACTTCGTCCTCGGTAGCGTTGTAGTGATTTTGCCCGTACGTAGTCATTATATAAGTCATATCACATTGCTGTGATTCATATACATATGTCGTGCTATGAATGTCCTTTAATATGTAATTCGCTCTACCTCGGAATTAGTATATTTTCATATATGTTTAACCGAAGGGGAATTCATTCAGCGGTAATAGAATTGCCGGCCGAAGGGCAAGAACCATCGACATCTACAAATCCAGGACTGGGAGTGAGGCCTTAGCTCTACCCACCACCGCAAGAGAATACAAGTTTATGCCGCCTCCCACCTCAAATACCTGCGGCGCTCAGGTATTTATAGTTTTGGAGACTGAATCAAACCCATCTCGTCCTCGGTAGCGTTGTAGTGCTTTTGCCGGCACGTAGCCATTATATAAGTCATATCACATTACCATGATTCATATACATATATCGAGCTACAAATGTCCTTTAATATCTAATTCGCTCTACCTCTGAATTAATCTATTTTCATGTATGTTTAACCGAAAGGGAATTTATTCAGCGATAATAGCACTACAACACTACCGAGGACGAGGTGGGTTTGATGCAGTCTCCAAAACTAAAAGTACCTGAGCGCAGCAGGTATTTGAGGTGGGAGGCGGCATAAACTTACATCCTATTGCAGTGGCGGGGAGGGTTAAGGCTTCACTGCCAGTCCTGGAATTGAAGATGTCGATGGTTCGTGCCCGTCAGCCAGCAATTCTATTGTCGCTAAATAAATCCCCCTTCGGTTAAACATATATGAAAATATATTAATTCCGAGGTAGAGCGAATTACATATTAAAGGACATTTGTACCTCGATATATGTATATGAATCACAGTAATGTGATATGACTTATAGAATGACTACGTGCGGGCAAAAGCACTACAATGCTACAGAGGACAAGGTGGGTTCGGTGCAGTATCCAAAACTAAAAGTACCTGAGCGCAGCAGGTATTTGAGGTGGGAGGCGGCATAAACTTATATCCTCTCGTGGTGGCGGGGTGGGCTTAGGCTTCACTGCCAGTCCTGGAATTGAAGATGTCAATGGTTCGTGCCCGTCGGCCGGCAATTCTATTATTGCTGAATAAATTCCCCTTAGCTTAAACATATATGAAAATATTTTAATTCCAAGGAAGAGCGAATTACATATTAAAGGACATTTGTAGCTCGATGTATGTATATGAATCACAGTAATGTGATATGACTTATAGAATGACCACGTGCGGACAAAAGCACTATAACGCTACCGAGGACGAGGTGGGTTTGATGCAGTCTCCAAAACTAAAAATACCTGAGCGCGGCTGGTATTTGAGGTGGGAGGCGGCA
>NC_061108.1:85229098-85254098 GCF_015104395.2 Macrobrachium nipponense
AGTATTTTTATCACTATTATAACTACTAGAATACTTATAAAGTCGAAAACCACTGTGATAAGAAAGAGGGCCGATATGGCAAGTTCCGTCTCTACGAACGTTACATTGCCCTATGTCCCAATGTTCCAACTAAGGCAACTTCATTTTGCATGCTCATGTAGCAGACATTATTAGAGAGGGTGAGACTAGGTTGGACGACAGCAAACCCCGTCCTATCATACTATACGATAATGGGCGTTATGTCTGTCCGTCCGTCCGTCCGTCTGTCATTCAATCACGACCAAACGGCTCGCCCATTGGGCATGAAACTTGGCAGCGTTCTAGTCGGGACCCCTAAAATGGTTTATAATGGGGTTTCATCCTACCTTCCCCCCTCCGAAGAGGGTGGGGGTGAGAAGGGATTCGCTGAAACGGAGCTGATTCTGCCCGTGAAACGGGGCTGGTTATGTCCGTAGACTTAGTTACTTTACGAATTTATCATACATAGTTTCTGTATACATATGACTTATCATTTGGAAAAGAATACTTTAATATACTACATAATAATTTAAAACCATTAACGAGTCACTTATATGAAGCAGCAGATGAATATGCTTTAAGTAAGGATTGTTAAAGTGCTAGTGGATATCTCTCCTATGCCGGGCCAAGTCTCTTTATATATATTATATATATATATATATATATATATATATATATAATATATATATATATATATATATATATAGATATATATATATTATATATATATATATATATATAATGTATATATTATATATATATATCTATATATATATATATATATATATATATATATATATATATATCTATATTATATATATATATATAAGATATATATATATACATATTATGAAATAGAATCTACCTTCTTTAAATAACAAAACAACTTTCACGAAAGGAAATGTCAAGTTGAAAAATAAAGGAAACAGGTGATTATCCTCATTAGCCTTGAGAACAAACTAATAAACAAAACTTTGAGATGTTTAAGCTGACTTTAAAAAAGGCAGGTGTTTACGGATCAATTACTATGGACAGGTGCTGCATTCCTGTTGGATATGTAAAGTTAATTGAATGTATTTATGCACGAAGTTGATATAAACCTTAATATTGATGGGGGTGTTGTAAAGTTAATTTGCAGTAAATATTGAGGCACTGCAAACAAATTTAATACACTGTTGCTGCATGCTCGTCTGATGATTTTTTGTTAAAAAAAAATGTTTAAGAAGGAAGAGAAGGTATAGAATGTAGTTGCGATAGACGCTCGACGGACGTGGAGAAACATTTGCTATTTTAATCAATAAATTACTACAAGCTTTACAACGTTTGTTCAGTTGTATGTTTATCGTATCTAGAGAGGTGGGACTCCATATGAGTAAGAGACAAACAGAAATAAAGTGGTCAGGGATGATATAACAATACATGGCGAAAGGGTTAAGGCGTGTAATTTATGAAATATTTAGGAACATTCATCTCCAAAGTAGGTTTTCTTTGGGAAAACTTTTATGAAAGACTAGAAAATCCAATCAAACAATGGGCGGGGAGAATAAAACATGGAAATCAAACAGAGATAAATTCCATCCAAAAGTAACATTATTCATGGTTTTGGGCAATTTGTATTGATGTATTGATATGAATTACAGTATGACAGTGAAACTGTATCTAAAATATTTTATCAATTTTAGAAGGAAGCTTTAAGAAGAATATTAGGTGTCAGATGACAGATCGTATTTGAAATGTTACCATGAGGGAAAATACCCCAGTTCCACATATAGATGAGAAAATGATGACGGAAATGGAGATGACTGGAACCCCGGGGTGATAGTACGTAATAATGTCAGCTGGGTTCCTGTGGGAACTAGATTAGTTAGAAGACCCAAACCAACTTGGATGAGAACTGTGAGAAAAGAGGAAGGAGGTGCAGTTTTAAGGATGATGGTGATGATTTATACATATAGAATAATAAACGTATTGCATGATGCTTTAAGGTTAAACTACATACTTTTGAATGTATAAGCATTGGTGTTTATAGCCTTGCAAAAGGTAAGAAAGAATTAGAATAGTAATCTGTGAAAGTGGCTTTCAAAAGACTTGGGAAAATGATTTAGGCAGAGAGTAGCATAGTAGATTTTTGATGCATGCAATAATATTAATGGCAGTTCACTGAGGAAGATTAGAAAAGGCGGACTTACAGGGCACGTAAATCCAGGGAGATTAAGAACTTCCAGGCAGGGCAACAGTTTCCGATGCGTGATACTTTAATAGCTGTAGATTCAGGAAGTCGTATGAAAAAGATAAAGGTTTCTTGAAGCACTTGATGATATTTCTCTAAAGTGCTGAAAGGATAAATCTTGAAGGCTAAAATAATAGTGATTAAAGAAAATATAACCAAAGGAACAAAAACAAAGCACACTTGTGATTATTGTTTGTAAACATACGCCGGATATTTTTTTTTTCTACTTTTTCTAAAGTTTTATTTATCGCCATCATCTTTATTATATTCATTCTTTATCATTGTCAAATTAATAATGATAATATGGCCATATCACCGAATATCTGCGTACTCATCGTTCTGCCCAACACAACGTTCGGGAGTGGGGCAGCGGGGTGGGGGACAAAGGAACCCAATGCCCTCTGACAAGTTAAGACAGCGCTCGTGGATTGGTTAGGTTAGGAGATGTTATTCAAATGTCTTTGATGTGCTTTCAAGCAGACAGCGACCCATTTCTGCACTTTTACCAGACTATAATCAAATGGTCAAGAAGCTACGATCAAGAACCAGAACAATTGAATTTTTGACAAATGAGCTTGTTCAGGAATAGTGAAAGCTCAATGGGTACCCCTTATTTTGTTCATGAGGGCATGAACATATACTCTTGAGTATTTCTTTCGACGGTGCCGACCCAGTAAGTGCTGAATTAACAAAAACTAAGGAAGTAGTAAGTCATTATTCTGGCCAACGTTAAAATTGACTTGTACTACTTTTTCATTGTAACTTATTTCCCACTCATCATCATTATAAAGTACGATAATAAATTCTGAGTTTACATTCAAAACAATAATTATTACAAAATTTATGTTTATGAAAAGGGTACGAAAGTGACGAACTTTGAGCACGAGAGGTATAAAAAGTTCTCCTTTTTCATTCTCCCTCTTCTCCTTATTGGAATTCTGACTTATCTCCTGGTACAAACGTCAGTAACGTTCTCCACTATGATAGATTCTGTGGCTTTCTAATTTTAGATAGCAGGGCTTACTGCTTCTTTGACGTCTGCTGGGAAATCATCTATTGGCAGACAACGTATACCTTTCAAATATTTTCTTGTCCTTTGCTATACTACTTCTTTCTTTTGATGCTTTGCCATTAATCTGAGTGTTTACGCTCTCGCTTATCAAAGGACTGGAAACAAAGTTCACGTATTTCTCAAGACGTTACGAGACCTAGGATGCATTACGTTCGATTATTCATAACGATCGTCGTGCTTCCTTTCGGTAACTTTGTATTGTACTGATTTTAAGCATCCGGATATGCAAATGGTGGAAATATATATATATATATATATATCTATATATATAAATATTATATAATATATATATATATATAGAAAACCCAGCTCGAGGGAGAATCGAGCATTTCCGAATGCTCTCGTATATATATATAATATATATTTACATTTACACCATTGTGCATTTCTTCACCAGTTCTTGACTATGAAGGTAGGAGACCCTCTCTCAAACATGTTTTGTTAAAGATGATGGCAGGACCAGTGGAAGTGATTTTATATATGGTCTTTTCAATTCTTCTTATTATTCTCTTCTTATTAGGGCAGATATTTGCTAATAGCTGGCCGATGTTCATATCTTGGTTAAAGAAATGTTTTCCAAAAATTCTAATCTAATGATACGATAACAAAGTGGCGTATGGTCGCCGTAGGGTTAACAAATCTTAGTTTGGACGTTGTCTAAGGGTGTAACGGAATTCCAACGTTATCTTCGGTTCATTTTTAAGGAAGGGTGAGCTTGAACTGATTGGAATGAACATGAACATGAAAGGGGGGGATAGGGTAGGATGAGGGATCGGGTCCCCCGAAAGGAAGTCTAGGTTTTTGAAGGATTTAAAGTGGGGCTAAAGGAAGGTATGCGGAGAAGGATAAAAGAATTGGACAGTCCAATTTGTCTTCGGTTATTCATGTAGTGATTGTTGTATCATTGTATTGTGGTTCGACTTCTGTAGCATCTTAATCATTTTATTGTGTTTATATTGAATTACTGTGTTTTGCTTCTGCCTGGTGAACTTTTATTTTCATGATTTTAGGCTCCAATTGGATCGTCCTCCCTCCCTCCCTCCCTGAAGGGGCCGAGAGTGGGGACTCCGACCACGTTCTGTACATTGTTTTTTAGATGCATTGTGTTAGTAATTGTTAGCGTAATCTACTCTACTTGTGCAACTATCTTAATCCTAATCACTTGTCCCATCACAAGTTACTTCTCTTGTGTAATGCATTTGCATTTCTTAATTATTACATACTTAAGATTAATGTTAGTAAGGGTCTTTTTTTATTCTGATTGGAATGGGGTCGTTCGGCGGTATTTATTGTTTCCCGGGTGCTCTGACTGGTGAGAGCCGAGTTATCATTGGCTGAACAGGGGATTAAGTCCCTGAGTCAAGCCGTCTTCCAGAGGTCGATGCTCGCACTGATCTTCGCGTGCGAACGCTGGAAACTGGGAGGGTAGAATTGGGAATATCATTGCCGGTAGATGGGGGCACCTGATGGTCCGTTCGATCGGTTCTGGTGTGCTGGCGGGCGGTGCCCTACGCGCCACCGTCGGCAGGAGCGAAGTCTTTTGAGTGGTGTTGAGGCTGGGTCTCTCCTTCCCGATGTGTAGGGCCTCTAAGAGACGGAGGCGACGGTGGTCTGCCGCCTTATCGATAATTCCAATATTAGGAATTATGTCCTTTTGAGTTATCCTGGTATTGTGGGCATTTTTAGCATGATTATGGATGTCGCCTTCCTGAACGTGGCAGGATATCCTCTTGGAAAATCGCATCATTGTCATACCAATGTAGGCGCCGGGGCATTCCCAGACAGGGCATTTGTATTGGTAGACAACATTAGTTTTCTTGAGAGGGTCCTGCATCATGGGGGCTGGATTGTTTTTCATAATCAGGCCACTGGTCTTCTTGCTTTTGTAGTAAAAGATCAATTTCACATTTTCGCAGGGTCCGTGGGGGAGAAGTTCCTTTCGATGATGTTACGAAGGGCTCGCTCGTCCTCTTTGTGGCTGAACGGCGAGAGCGAGTGTCCAGAGAGATACAAACGCACTGCAATTAGCGCCTTCATCAAGAGAGCTCTCTCACATTGCTCTTAGTGGAAGGACACACACTGAATTAGAACATGTTGCCCAAGTTTTAATTAACAACAGGTATTCCAACCGGGACGTCGCAAAAGCCATTTGCAGAAACATCGATAAGTGGGGCCAGCAGGAGCCTCACCCTTCCGCCCTTGAAGATGTCACTCTCTTTTACAAGGGAGTATTTCACAAGAAATACAAAAGGACGAGCGAGCCCTTTGTAACATCATCGAAAGGAATGTCTCCCCCAGGGACCCTGCAATAAAAGTGAAATTGATCATTTACTACAAAAGCAAGAAGACCAGTGGCCTGATTATGAAAACAATCCAGCCCCCGTGATGCAGATGCAGGACCCTTTGCAGAAAACTAACATTGTCTACCAATACAAATGCCCTGTCCGGGAATACCTTGGCACCTAAATTGGTATGACAATGATGCCATTTTCCAAGAGGATATCCTGCCACGCTCAGGAAGGCGCCATCCATAATCATGCTAAATAGCCCACAATACCAGGATAACTCGAGAGGACATAATTCCTAATATTGGAATTATCAATAAGGCGGCAGACCACCATTGCCTCCATCTCTTGGAGGCCCTACACATCGGGAAGGAGAGACCCAGCCTCAACACCACTCAAGAGACTTCGCTCCTGCCAACGGTGGCGCGTAGGGCACCGCCTGCCAGCACACTAGAACCGATCGAACGGACCAGTCAGGTGCCCCCATCTACCGGCAATGAAATTCCCAATTCTACCCTCCCAATCTCAAGTGTCCGTACGCAAAGATCAGTGCAAGCATCGACCTCTGGAAGACAGCTTGACTCAGGGACTTAATCCCCTGTTCACCCAACGAAAACTCGGCTCTCACCAGACATAGCACCCAGGACACAATAAATACCGCCGAACGACCCCATTCCAAATCTAGTGCCTCCTCCCATAGACAGGCACACACCAAGAAAACTTGCTGTGATCATCCACAGACTCAGGCTAGGATATAAAGCCTGCTGGGAAATCGTGGAAAACAGTATCAGACCATGTGAACACTGTCAAGAAGAAACACAGCAACCACTCCTTCACTACCTGCTGGAATGCAGAGAAACAGCACAGCTAAGAGGTGCAGCACAAAATGAATTACTTGAACAAGATGCTGAGCATGCAGCTGCCACAGTCGCAAAGATAATCATTGAAAACTTAGAAGAGCATGCCCAGGTGCTCTACAACCTACCTCCGCCAAGGTAAATAAACTAAAAAGTGACATCAACCACCCTCATCACATCCCCTCACTGTAAGGCTCTATCCACATCATTCTTTTAAACTTTACCTACTACTGAAATCCTCCTGCAGGGACCCAAGGTAGTAAGGGGTTGGACAACCCCACCTGCACCGCTTCTCCAATATTCGAAAGCCTTTCATTCTTTCAAACTTCTACTATAATATGACATAATGGCCCTCTCTTACTGACACCATCATCCTTCCCCTGTCCACTCCTATCTCTACAACTATAGATATTTCCAATTTCATAAAACAAACCATGTACCTAATGAATCTTTTCAGATCACCTACGGGCCGAACAAGGGAAAGGCCCGTGCCAACAAGAAGTGTTGGCTTAATACAACAACAACAACAACAACAACCCATTCCAATCAGTTGAAGTTCACCCATCCTTGAAAATGAACTGAAGATACTGTTGGAAACGTTGGAATTCCATTACGCCCTTAGACAACGTCCAAACTAAGATTTGTTAACCCTATGGCGACCATACGCCACTTTTGTTATCTTATCAATAAATTAGTATTTTTAGAAAACATTTCTTAACCAAGATATGAACATCGGCCAGCTATTAGCTAATATCAGCCCTGATGAGAAGAGAATAATAAGAAGAATTGAAAAGACATATAGAATCAATTCCACTGATGCTGCCACCATCATCTTTAACAATATAATAATAATAATGATAATAATGTTCTAGAGGGTTCACAATAATAAAAAGTGTTGAGAGTCTGTGTATAATTTTTTAAGACTACAAAAAGTTTTCGAACCCAGGGAAGGGTTCGAAAGCTTTTTGTAAAGTCTTAAAAATTATACACGGACTCTAATCACCTTGTATTATTGTGGACCCTTTAGGACATTATATATACTCTCGCGATAGAGGGTTTTTCCCTAATAATATTAATAATAATTTCTGTTAAGCAGAATAAATGCAACAGCTGGTTGTCAGTCAGTGAGGTTGATTTACTTCTCTCCATTCTATGGAAGCCATGGTTTTCTCCCATTTAAGGTGATTATTTTTAGTGATCATCTTCATCTTCTAAATGTCTTTCTTCTTCAGGGAATGAAGGCTGTGGATGATGATGTAAAAGTATCCTTATCCTTGGAAAGTATTGCCAGTGTTCCTATAGACAAGATAATCCATATCATACTCGACTCCATCAGTTTGAACCACACCATGGTGTTGCTGAACATCCCCAAGCATGCCATCCATACCTTTCTTGAAATGTGCAAAAAAAGTTCCCTCAGAACACTGCTCACTAACACCTACATGAACACCGTCGAACAATGTATCATTTCCACCAAGGAGAAACTGCATTGATGACACCATCGTCCTCACCAAAATTGAGAAGGAGATAGAGTGCCATCAATGCACACTCCACAGACAAATGTGCCTCAGCTTCATAGGGGAGTACATCCATGACCTGTCTCCCGTTCTTCAGCATACTTGTGTTACAACAAGAACAATGCTTTGAAACCTGGGTGTACATCAAGGCAACAAACCTAGACGTGGTTGAATGGAGAAGCGAGTACCCTGGATGGCACAATTGGACAACATTGGAGCCTTTGTCAAGTGGACCCTGTCATACTGCTCTTCCTGGGCAGACTTGCATGCTAAGCTGGAATTGTTCACTAGGTCCTCACTGGCAACAGACATTCACAGAGACATTTCAAAATGCATCAGACTATCACTGCAAAAGATGGTACCACCAGGCACCCCATCCTGCCACCCCAGAAGATGGGTATACTATTATACTCTTCTACAAGGTATCTTGCATGAAAATACTACAAAGATCGATAAACTTATGGCCTATGTTGATGGTAAATTTAGCCTCACGGACTCAGATAAAAAGTGAACAAATTGTCATTTATTATAACAGAAAATGTAGCAACCTGGTTATGAAGAAGAATCCTGCCATTCTCCAAGTAGGACCCCATAAAGAGGAACAATGTAGTCTACCACTATAAATGTCCTCTCCAATGACACTATAGTACTTACATTGGGATAAATACTAAGTGCTTCTCCAAGAGGATATCCAGCCACATCAAATTAGAACCATTCACGAGCAGGCCAGAGCTGGCCATAACACCAGAATTAGACCAGGAGATATAATTATAAGTACTGAAATTACTCAGAGCATGGCAGACCATTGTTACCTCTGCTTCTTAGAACCCCTACTTGCTAGGGAGGAGAAACCTAGCCTTAATACTACGTAGGATACTCTTCTTCCCCCCAAAATTATTCATAGGGAACCACCTACCAGCACTCACAAGCTGAGTGACTATTCTAATCAGGAGCCACCATTTATTAACACCGACTTTAGGGCTTTCCACATCTCCAAGGTTCACACAGAGTGGAGCACAACCATCAGAACTACACTAAATATCCTGAGAATATATGCCAAGAGTCTTGAAACAAAATGTCGCTAGAAACGCCCTACACCAGACATATGCTGCCTGAGAACAACAAGTTGATACAGAGACTGGATACCTCCTACCAGAACTCTATGTGGTCTACTTTCCATGGTTAACTTATTACCTCAACCTATATCCTTGTTGCCTTTGATATAGAACCTTTTTTTATTCTTTTTTAACTAAAAATTGAATATTAACCAAATTTTACTAAACACCAGCCTCGAAGGAAAGAGAATTATAATATATACTTAATTCGTTTGATGTTGCTATTCTTTTTACCAGGTATTATTGTTATTATTATCATTATTATTAATTAATTTTTTTTAGTCTATCACAGTCATTCTATTCGACAGGATGGTTTTCATAGTGTGGGGTTCCTGGTTGCATCCTGCATCCTTATTAGTCCATCACTTTTCTCACTATGTGCACTGTTTCTAGTAGTACATTCCTCTGCATGAGTCCAGGAGCTACTTTAGCATCTAGTTTTTCTAGGTTCCTTTTCAGGGATCTTGGGATTGTGGCTAGTGTTACTATATTTATGGGTACAATTTCCATTGGCATATCCTTCTTATTTATTTATTCACTAGCTGTACCCAGCCACGTGTTGCTGTGGCTCAATCTGGTTAAATAGAAAAGAAAAAAAGAGAGAGCTCCTTTCTCTTAATCTCCCTTTCTCTTTCCAACTTTCACTGTCTCTTTACCTCTTTCTTTTCACTAATACCAACTCTCTCTCTCTCTCTCTCTCCCAGAAACTACTGCTGCTCTCTCTCTCTCTATCTCTTTCCATCTTTCTCCTATCTAACACCCCCTCTACTCTCTCTCTCTCTCTCTCTCTCTCTCTCTCTCTTTCCTCTCACTCACTCCTTTCTCTTACTCTCTCTTTCTCTCCAACAGTCACTGTCTCTTTCCCTCTTTCTTCTCACTAATACCAACTCTCTCTATCTCTCTCTCTCTCTCTCTCTCTCTCTCTCTCCTCCCAATCACCCGCTCTTTCCTCTCACTCTCCTTGTCTTTTTTCCTTTTTCTTCTCCACAACACCCAGTCTACTCTATCTCACATCTTCTCTCTCTTATTCTTTCTCTGTCAACCCCCTTCTCAAACTCCACCCTCTTTGATGTCACTGTTGTTAGTAAAGTATCTAAGTCTACAGGCATAACCAGCCCCGTTTCACGGGCAGAACCAACTCCGCTTCAGGGAATCCCTGCTCACCCCTTTGGAGGTTGGGGGGAGGGCGATGGGGAAGGAAGAGGTAGGATGAAACCCCATTATGAAAACACACGTATTCGAATGCAATGTTGCACCAAAATTTCAAAGCAATCGGTGGAGAACTTTTGGAGATTTGAGATTTTGAACAAACGAACATTTACATTTTTATTTATATAGATTTATACATTTATTGATTTATTTAAATATTATTATTATTTTTGTTTCTTTTTTGGTCTGTCACATCATCCTCTTCGCCTCGTTAGGAGTCTATCACTTTTGTTACTATGTGCACTATTTCTTGAAATACCTTCTTCTGCATCTAGTTTCCCCAAGTTCCTTTTTAGGGATCTTGGTATCATCCCTAGTGTCTCTGTGGTGTTGGGTACAATTTCCACTGGGATATCCCGTACCCTTCTTATTTCAATTTTCAGGTCTTGATACTTATCAGTGTTTTTCTTTCTCATCTACTCTAGTGTGCCATGGTATTGCGACATCAGCAATTTATACTCTCTTTTTGGTTTTGTCAATCAACATCACGTCTGGCCTATTGGCACGTATCACCCTATCTGTTCTAATACCATAGTCCCAAAGGATCTTTACCTGATCATTTTTTATCATTCCCTTAGGTTGGTGTTCGTACCACTTATTACTACAAGCTAGTTGGTGTCTCTTACACAGGCTGCAGTGGAGGGCTTTTGCTAATGAATCAAGCCTCTTTTTGCACTGGTTCTATGCAAGTGCTGGACATTCGCTTGCTATGTGGTTTATAGTCTCGTTTTTTACAATGCACTTCCTGCGTATGGGTGGGATGTTATTTCTATTTATCGTTCTTTGAACATATCTGGTTCTTAGGGCCTGATCCTGTGCTGCTGTTAGCATTCCTTCTGTTTCCTTCTTGAGTTCTCCCCTCTGTAGCCATTGCCATGTTTCATCGCTGGCCAGTTCTTTAGTCTGTCTCATGTACTGTCCATGCATTGTTTTGTTGTGTCATTCCTCCATTATGTTTGTCCTTCTTCTGTCTCTGTATATTTCTGGGTCTTCGTCTACTTTTATCAGTCCTTCTTCCCAAACACTCCTGAGCTATTCGTCTTCACTGGTTTTCAGATATTGCCCCAGCGCTCTGCTATCGATGTTGATGCAGTCCTCTATGCTTAGAAGTCCACTCCCTCCTCCCGTTCGTGCTATGTATAGTCTGTCCGTATTTCCTCTTGAGTTTAGTGCTTTGTGTATTGGCATGTGTTTCCTACTTTTCTGGTCTATGCTGCGGAGTTCAGTCTTCGTCCACTCCACTACTGCGCTGTGTCTGATTATTGGTACTGCCCATGTGTTTATGGCTTTCATCATATTTCCGGCGTTGAGTTTTGACTTGAGTATCGCCTTATGTCTCTGCATATATTCTTTCTTGATCGTGTCCTTTATTAATTATTATTATTATTATTATTATTATTATTATTATTATTTTATTAAAGGTAATGGCTACTTCAGCAGCATTGCACTTGTAGAGATCCTTCTCTATTTTCCGAATAGCGGCTTTTTCCGTGCTACTTAAACAGGCTAGTAGAGTGCCTATAGAGGTCATGATCAAATACAGAGTCAAAATTGGTGTATATATTTGAATTTTACAGATAAACTATGGTACCATAGTCATCAGCCATTAATGATTTTCTCTCTCTCTCTCTCTCTCTCTCTCTCTCTCTCTCTCTCTCTCTCTCTCTCTTTCTTGAAGCAAGCGACCTTTCGTCTGGAGCTCACAGACATCCTCGGGCTGAGAAGCTGAGGGTGGACTGATCTTGATGTGGTGTCCGTCCTCCTTATATTTGGGTTCGACAGCAAGGGGTCTGCCCCATGCTGATCTCCTATTGGCTGGTGGCGGTAGGTCTTCGTTTTCATTAATGGCTTGAGCCAGGTCTCAAGCCACTTTCTCTGAGTTGATGGTTGCGATGCTGTAGGTCCTGCAGCCGTCTAGACCTCCTGAGCTGCGTGGTTATGTTGATGGGCGTTTCGCTATGCTGCGGGACGTCACAGCTAATTTAATTTTCGTTGGCTGCAGGAGTATCTCGTTCGGGGGCGTTGTCTTCTGTGTAGTTGTCGTGATCGGTGGTGTCAGTGTTAGTGGCAGGTCTTCTCTTACTCGTAGGGAGGAGGAATTCTTCCTGCATCGTATTTAGTGTTGGTTTTACTTGCTGGATGAGAAGCGCCTCCAGCAGGCGTAACCGACGGGCATCAGGGGCCTTCCCGATGATCTTCGTGTTCTGGATGATGACATCCCGGGAGATGGCCTCTCGATGTCTGGTGCGGGCGTGGTTCTTGATAGTCCCCTCTTGGGCGTGGCATGAGAGTCTCTTTGATAGGCGCATAGTAGTCATACCAACGGAGGCGCCGCTGCAACCGCTGACTGGGCATGTATACTGGTACACCACATGCGTCTGCTTCAGGGGGTCTCGTACCTGTGGAGAGGGGTTATTTTTCACAATAAGGTCGCGGGTCCTCCGATTCTGGTAGTAAATAATCAGGTCGATATTCTTGGTGTCGTCGGTCGGGGATACATTTTCGGAAATAATTCTCTTCACGGAGTCCTCTTCTTCACGGTAGTAGGAACTCATGAAGGCTTTGTAATACATCATCATTATTATTATTATTATTATTATTATTATTATTATTATTATTATTATTATTATTATTATTATTATTATTATTATTATTATTATTATTATTATTATTATTATTATTATTATTATTAAATAATATTTGGGTTACAATCGGGAGGAGAGGATTACTAGACTTGTGGGTTTTTACGGTGCCGTAAACATACCTTGGATTAAAGTCACCCTGGGCAAGGGAAAGCCTGGGGGCATTCCTAGCGGCATGGATTCTCTCGATCGCCTAATAATGTCTTGTCGGATGTCTTCGATAGGGTTCTTGCTAACTTTTCTGAATTTGTATGGGTCAGCCAGTATTTGGTCCAGTTTCTCGTAATATTCAGAGGTCTGGATGATCACTAGGGCAGCAGCTTTGAGGACTAGAACAAATATTAGGTCTCGCAGTTTTGTTTGTTGGAACGTTGATTGTTTTTAATCCTCCAAAAATCTTATATCACACAACTTTCTCATTGTTTTAAATAAGGTATAATGCCTCAGAAATAAACTCGCGTGAGGCGCTCTTTTTATCAAAATTCACGAACTATTTTCGTTTCCATCAAGTCCAGATGCCCATCGCAGTCAAATATATGTAGTTCCTTTTTGTAGGATGTGAAAATATACGAGTAAGGAAGTGAACAAAGCAGCAGCTTATCCAGAATTTCCAGAAAATGGGGTTTCATGAAATATATAAATTAAAATGTAATTATTTTCCATTATTCAACGATACTTTAGCAATAGATGGCTGGAAATAAGACTTGGTTAAAGAAGATTCAGATTCTTTTTAACAGCATTACGTACACCGTCTTCTGACAGAAATTTATCTTTAACTAAATGAGGACTATAAACCTGGGATGATCTCATGCCATTGGACTCTTTCTTTAATGTTCCATTCTTCACACTATACCCATAGTTAATATAGCTTATATGTTATCTTACATTTGATTTCAAGCTTAAACAAATAAGATTTTTTTAATTTGAAAAGTGAAAGTTTTACATTTGAATTTTAAGCTGAACCGAGTAAGATTTTTTTATTTTTTTTTTTCATTTGAAGAGTGAAAGTCATTTACTGAATCATTACCTAGTGCCGGCCTACGGTTATTAGTGCCAAAACAGAAGCATAGGGATATTCGTTTTATGTCTACCTTTCTTCTTTATTGCTTTTCGTTTTTGTGTCCGAATGTTTTCAGATGTTATGCACGTTGTGTACATTACTATGCATTTGGGGCCTTATACGTCTTCCCAGTTCCTTCAACTTTAATATAACAAGAAAACCTCGCCGCTGTAACTGAAAATATATGACGAGAGTCAATGTTTCCATAAAAAAAAAAATCAGACATTTTTCTTGTGTGTGTGTGTGAGAGAGAGAGAGAGAGAGAGAGAGAGAGAGAGAGAGAGAGAGAGAGAGAGAGAGAGAGAGAGAGAGAAGCTCAATATTGATGAAAGCTGCTTTGCTGAGCCAACCAGAAAACCCGATACACGTTTATGGAGAGCTAGGTAAAAATTTTGATTTTTTTTATACATATTTTTCCTTCATCGTCGAAATTTTAATTTTACTCCCTTTCTGGTACCATTTTATAAATGGCTCATCATTTTCTCTGAAATATATGAAATCTAATTTTGGTTTTTCTTTGTTCACATTATTCAGGGATTCATAGCTGTCCTGATGTTTTATGCTTTCTTTATATTTCCACCAAATTTATTGGAAAAGGACCGCGGTCTAAAAACATGAAGACAGTTTTACACAAAATATCTGTAAGAAACATTTATTAGTCTCAACACACACGCACATGCGCGCTCGCGCACACACACACACACAGCGCTGAATGAATGTTCCAGATTTGTTATTACTTAATGAATACAACATAGAAAAAGAAAATGTTGTTCTATTAGGTACGCGAGTACATAAACACAACATTAGTATAACGGTGATGGCAACGTAATCTACAAGGTTATTTGTCATTTCTTATTCGTCATTGTTTCATTTGACCAAGCAATAGGCAGATGCTCATTAAAGAATGCCATTTTATTAATTTTAATATTTTGCATTCATTACCTTAATCAAGTCATCTCACATTTAACCGTATTAAAAGTAACTTTTGGAGTTTGGGAGTTGTATCCCATTTGGAAATACAACATATTCAAAATCGTATTGATATATTTTATACACTTTTCTTTGATCTTTGACTAGACTGCTTGTTTAGGAGTAGACCTAAGGTAAATTTTATGGTTTTTGGGAATGCCAACAAGTAATTGGCTGTTTCGACTACTTGGTTCTCAATGGGTATCCAATTACCATTGAATAGAAAATTCGCTTTATACATGACTCAAATTCCGTGGTCTGTAGGAGAAAAGAATCCTTAGGAGGAGCTACTTGAAATTGTCAATTACGTTGTCAAGGAATCTGGAGCCATCATACAACTCATAGAGGAAGTGCTGAAGTTACAATTGTAGAAATCACGACAAGATGACTTATTTAATGAGTGACGGTGTTTCCATGATGTTTAATGATTCTGGAACGTACGCGATGCTGTTGTGGCGGGATCATAAGCTAGGAAAAACAAGTTGCAAAACCCTCCCCACATTAACCTAATCACTCCTGCTACCCAACCCACCCCAGTCACACTTTCTTCTTTACACAACAAAATACATGCAGGACAATTGACTTATGGCTACACACACACACACACACAAAACACACGTACTTAACAACTCTCCAGTTACTCCGGGCTATCCTGTGCTGTCCACTGGTCGAGGTCACAAGAGATACCAACAACAACCACCAAGGATCACAGCCCAATAACAACAACACAACAACCAAGGACAACAACAACACAACAATAATCAAGGAACACAGCCACAACTCGACACAACAACAAAACTCGACAACACAACAACAAAAAAGGAACAATCACAACCCAAGACCACTGCACAAACCACAAGCAACACAAAACAACAACAGCACAAAAGGCAACCCACACACCCACCAACAACAACAAAGAATAACAACAGCTCACCAATAACAACCCTTAACAACTCACAACCACACCAAGGAACCACAACAGCTCCCGAACAACAACCCTCAACCACAACAACTCACATTTAACTCAACAGGAACTCGCAAGCACAACAAATCCAACACAGGCACAATAACTCTAATCAGCTACTAATATCAAACCCAACAACAATCAGCAACAAACCAATAACAATTCAAAAACACACCACTTGACTGACAGACCACCGCCGACACTACTGTCTCTCACAGCTTCTGACTAAAGACTCACTCAAAAAAAAACTCAGAACTCTGACCTCTACCAGCAGACAACCCAGCCAGAACTCACTAACAGCCAATACAGTCGTTAACTATCCATACAGCAATTACACTCTCTCTCTCTCTCTCTCACACACACAGACGTTGTCAAATGGAACTCCATAACTCCTCCATACTGTCGTTTTGATAAAACTCGGAATCTTTACTATACGTTCTAAAACCAATCACTTTAGAAGGATCTAGAACCATGCTTACATGTTGAATGTAGGCTTTGGGAGGTGTAACTCCCTACCCACCAACCCCCAACACCGGCCCCACCCTAAACAACAGCACTTCAAAATAAAACAATATTTTCCTAAAGCTTTAGTATTTCCAGAGCATGAAATGGAAATGGGACCAATAACAAAACTGGTCTGGAAAAGCTTTATGGCCATATTTGTAAAGAACCGCCAAAACAGAATGAACTCATTGCAATGAAGTTAGCATTAGGTACCTAATTGTAAAGATAACTAAACATTAACGATATCAATGAAAAGGGGATTATAGCTCTTCACCCCATGGTCTTAGATTCATGAAAAATTAGACAGAGTACTCTGTGTAAAACAATGACCACAATAAATATCCATTTCACCAACGCAATATAACCAATAACTTTTGCCTGAATCATTATCTGATGACTACTACCAACTATATCTGGAGGTGGTTCCGTTTGTTTTATAAAACGATGTAGGTTTATGGTAATCCCTTGGTCACCAACTTGATAGCAACCTTGAGGGACTTGAAGAACAAGAATACAAGATTGAGTAGGCATAATGAATAGGCTAATCCCATCCAATGGAAATGGGATAAGGTTAGTCTATTCTTTGTACCCTCTCATTCGTATAGGATGGGATTCACCTGCACATTTTCATATTCTTGGTGTTCTTCAAGTCCCTCAAGGATGCACTCAAGTTTGTCACCAAGGAATTAAAATAAATCTACATCCATCATTTGAGAAAACAAATTCAATTACTTCTAGATCTAGTTGTTAGTAATCTGAAGACGATAGTCCATATAAGAGTTATTAATTATTTTGCAATGGTGAAATAGAATCGTACGACGAAAAGATGATGATAATCGTGGTATTATCACACGTGAAGAAAATGCATTTTGGATGCTGCAAAGTAAAGATTCTGACATGGAAATGTCAAAAAACATGGGAAATGGCCCAAAACTGTCGATGATGAAGTGTGGAGGAGATTATAACTTCAACAAAGCTGAATGAGTCGTATGCTATCCAGACTGAGACATCTACTACGAAAATTTTAAATTTAAACTTGAGAAGAATGAAGCTATCTGTCATTCTGCTCACTTGAAGCCCTCCACTCGTACATCTTATGCAATACTATCGACATCAGCTGAGCAATACGTGGTTTGAGCTTTGTAACAAAAATGTGAGTCAGGTAGCCATTGTGCGGATAACATAAAAATGTACTGTTAAAGGTCAGTATTTCACAACTAAACTTAACGGATTCTTGTTGCTTTCTACTCCAGATATGTTGGAAATGGCTACCAACTATATAAACTGGAGAATGGCCATGTCGTGGTGAAATTTGAGTTTTCATTTCTTCTTTGGAAGGCTACCGCAAGTTCTGAGAAATCAAAGAGATTGATTTCATTGAGTGAATTGAACAGCTATTGAAGAGCAACAGACAGACTGGAAAGTAGTGTCTAACTGTGATACGTGCTCAATAGGGAATATCTGGTCACCTTACTAAGTAGGCATGATATGATAAAATTGTTTTTGAACAATAATAGACATTTAAAATAGCATTTAGAATACTTAATGTCTCATAAGGAATTCAACATGTTAAGAACCAATAAAAACAATTAACTTGTACTACAGGCAGTTTAGAATGTACATACAACGTCAGTTTAGAATATACAACAGCTGTTTAATTCTCTCATTGGGATCAGTCTCTTTGATTTCAAAAATTTCGGGTACACTTCCCAGAATGGAAAACTCAAATTTCTCCATGACTCGGGTACATGGGATTCAGAGTCTGAACAATTAATAGGTGCCATTTTCAACACATCTGAAACTGGAAACAACAAGAATCTTTTGAGAGTAGGCATTTGAATAAGGATTTTGATGTTAAAAGCAAATAAAATAAAATCCTGCCAATGTTTTTTTCACTCTTAGTGTGATAATTTCCATGACAGAATAAATATGAATGATGGTAGATCTATTCATATAACACATGCCATTTGATGAAGTAAGTACCTGATACTAAGAAGATCTACAAATATCAACATCTACAGCTGATAGCAATTACATGATCATATACACACCAGCATATAGAGTTACACTCAGATAACACCAAACAAGCTAACCATAATTGATTGCGATAAATGTTCCATTTTATAGTAGCTGTGTAAAGTCCGATTGAATAATCAACGCAAGATGGTAGGATGGTCATCTCTAATGTATGGGATAAACCAATGAACCTGCCAGTATTGGTTCCAAAGCCAATGCTAAAAGAATGCCAGAAATCTGGAAAGGCATAAGAGATGTTCACCAGCCAATGCCACATTCAAATGTATGAAATTATATTCACAAGTGTAGAATTATCTCAATCATTAACAGATCTATAAAATCATATTTTATCTCGTATATGCCTATCTGAAAACTGGCAGAATGAAAATGGCAGGATTAGGATTTTTTACTTATATCAGAAATGGTCTCATCATGTGGTTGCCTGGAGCAGATATTGCTAAAGAGATGTTTCTACATGAGAACTAACTTCTAAATGTTCTATTATATACCTGAAAAACAACTTTGCAAAGCTCATTCAACTCTCATAAACGCTAAAATTGATCAAATATCTAACATGCACCAGCACATTCGTTGTTAATGTTGAGGGCCCTCTACCTTGTTGCAATAGATCTCATCAAGCTGGAATCTTTTAGCATAGTCCTGCCTATGGCTTTTGGAAACGACAGTGATGTACTGATCTTCGACCTCTAAGTGTAACATTGGTTATTCACTGGAATGTAACATTCTCTCAAATGTAATTAGTTTCTGGCATTTTGTAGGATCAAGCACTAGAAGACTATTGGCACGATTATTTTCTGGGACACCATACTCATTACAGACATAACCCTGGACAGTGGTCGTGGGTCCTGCACGACCCAAGGAGTGTTTCAAAAAACATGTTTTTTTCCCATAAATTATCACCCATGTCCAATGCAGGTGTAATCGACCTGCAGACGTCTAGTATACTGTCAGGTTTGATGGTGAGCAGACGTGCCAGCCCCTCTCTTCAGTGCATCCCTATTTTCTGAGGTACCACTAGGGTCAAGGACGACCCACATCTTAGTAGAAAGGTTAGTGATCGAAAATCAAAGTTATTACATAACAGTTTCTCAATGAACACACTGTATAGTCACGTGACTTTGTTATGTTGGAAAGTCTAGCTGGGGCCTATATCTAAGTTACACACCACAAACCGAGTGGCAGAGATGCTACATACCGCCATATTGTCCAATTTGCTTTGAGTGCCACTTTTTGCATTTTTTGCATAAAGCAAAGTTTTTAGATAAACATCAGATATTGAGTATTATTCATTCTAATCGTGTTATGTATTGTTGGAATATGTCGGAGGATGATGTTTCTATAAAATGAATGCCTTTGTGAATGCATTATCACGTCGTAAATGCGCTCAAGGTCACGTGACCTTGTAGTGCCAATTTCTGTGTTTTTTTACGAATAGCAAAGTTATTATGTAGCCAATTCATGTCGGACTGTGTGCATAATAGCTAATTAGTGTATTTTTTTATATTGTAAATTGTTTCGAGATGTTTATGGGTCACGTGAGCAACTCTGGGAGCGGCAGAGATGTCACATAGCAGAAATATTGTCTAATTTCTTTCGAGTGTCATTTTTTGAAGTTTTCCATAAGCAAAGCTTTTAGATAAATGTCGGATACTGAGTATTGTTCATTTCAATCGTATTTTGTACTGTTGGAATATGTCGGAGGATGATGTTTCTATAAAATGAATGCCTTTGTGAATGCCTGCCACTTACCTACGACTTACATATTGCCCTTATGGTCACGTGACATTCAAGTGCTAATTTCTGTGTTTTTTTGCGAAGAGCAAAGTTATTACGTAGCCAATACGTGTATGACTGTGGCATAATAGCTAATAGTATAGTTTTTTTTATATTGGGAAATGTTTTACTATGTGCGCAATCATGTACGGGAGACGTTTTACTTCGTATGGCTGTTTGTAGCAACGTGTGCGCGACCTTGGTAGTGGCTGAGGTGCCACATTGCCAATAATCCATGCGTCTTTGAATGCCCTTTTTTTTTTTATGAAAAAAGCAAAATTATTAGGTAAACATAGCATATTGAAATTGAACAGTGTTCATGCTAGTAGTGTTGTTCATGTCAGTATAGTTTTGTTCATGCTAGTATAAATGTTTATAGTGGAATATGTTGGAGGTTGGCGCGTTGTTTTATCGCGTACGTACTCTGGGCCATTGTATGCGAAGATTCTGTTTACCTTCTTTTCCGATCGCTCATTTCTAATGTTTTGCCTCTCTCTCTCTCTCTCTCTCTCTCTCTCTCTCTCTCTCTCTCTCTCTCTCTCTCTCTCTTTCATTCCTCTTTGATCCTTTTTGATTAGTGTTTCGTATATTCGTGGGTCTCTCTCTCTCTCTCCCTTTGTTTTAGTGTTTTCACATATTTTCTGGGTCCTCTCTCTCTTCACTCTCTCTCCTCTCATCCTTTGTTTTAGTGCTTCGCATATTTCTGGGTCTCTCTCTCGCTCACTCTCTCTCTCTCTCTAATGCCTCTTTGATCCTTTATGTTTATGGTTCGTATATTTGTGGGTCTCTCTCTCTCTCTCATCCTTTGTTTTAGTGTTTCGCACATCTCTCTCTCTCTCTCTCTCTCTCTTCTTCTCTCCTTTCTCTCTAAAAATGAATCTATCTCATCTTTGAAAGCTATAGTAAGTAAAGCGCTCTCTCTCTCTCTCTCTCTCTCTCTCGCGATATAAATAATTCCATCTCATCTCTGAAAGCTGTAGTAAGTAAAGTTCTCTCTCTCTCTCCTTCTCTCTTGTTGTGTGTAAACATCTCTCCCCCCCCCCCCCCCTCTCTCTCTCTTTTGTTGTGCGTAAACATCTCTCTCTATCTCTCTCTTATGTTGTGCGTAAACACCTGCGTGACCGACCTTGGAAGTGGCTGGGATCCCATATATTGACATTTGATCCATTTCCTTTCGAATGCCCCTTTCTGTGTGTGTGTGTTCTTTTTTTTTTTTTTTTTTTTTTTTTTTTTAAGCAAAGTTATATGGTAAACATTGCGAAGAGAACAGGGTTCATGCTAGTATAGTTTTGTTTTATTACTGGAATATGTTGGAGGGTGGTGAGTTGTATCGCGTACGTGCCCGTTTGAGTGCTCATTTCTAATTTTTTTTTTTTTTCGAGTGCTCATTTCTAATTTTTTTTTTTTCGAGTGCTCATTTCTAATTTTTTTTTTGTTTTTTTTTTTTTTTTTTTCGAGTGCTGCGCAAGCGTGTTCGCTGCCGAAGTTGCCCATCTAGAGACGACCACAAGAACGAACACAGCATGTTTGCGATGCAACGGGCCCGTCTGCCTACAGCATCAAACTGTCTTGTGTCCGAAGTGTGTGCCTCGTACGTAGGTAAGTTACATCATGAAACTTTTTTACAACTTGTTTGCATAAATGCTATAATTTTAATCTTTACAAAATATATATCATCCATTTTTTTTTACCTAAAATACTGCAATAGTTTATTTTTCATTTTTGTCGATATTTCCAAATATTCTAAAATATTCCCTTTTCGAAATATTTCTTTTTGAGGACTGCAAAATAATTTTCAAACATCTAGCAAGCCACCATAATAGTTTTATGCAAATCAAATGCATAATTATATAGCCTAAGTAACACATTGAAAATTTCACTCCATTCCTCCATTTCAGGTAGCAAATTTGGCCGTCGCACTTGTCGTGGGTGGGGCCCTATTTACTGTACATATCCATTAGGTAAGTTGCATACCGCTATATATTCTTGTTCTCTATAGTATTTGTGATATGTTCTGGTAGTATTCAATGCATAAATATCATATCTTATAGTAGTTACAGCCATTTTTATAAGAAATTTTCATGGTAAAACAAGGAGGTCAACAAATGACCTTTACATTAGAGTAAGTTTTATGGGTCAGATTTTTTTTTGATGATTGCAAAATAATGTTGAAACGTCCAGCAATCTACCATAATAGTCTTATGCAAATCTACACATAATTAGGTAACTAGATAACACATTGAAAATTACATTCCATTCCTCCATTTCAGGTAGCAAATTTGGCCGTCGCACTTGTCGTGGGTGGGGGCCCATTTACTGTATATATCAATTAGGTAAGTTGCATACCGCTATATATTCTTGTTCTCTATAGAATTTGTGATATTCTGGTAGATTTTCATGCATAAATACCATATTCTTTATAGTAGTTACAGCCATTTTTATAAAGAAAACTTTTCATGGTGAAAATAGCAGGTAAAAAGTGAACTTTAGATTTGGCCCCTGATATAACAGCTATCATCATCTTTGTCCAAATATTTTTACATAATTACTTTTTAGGATAATATGACTTTATTCTGTATAAAATTCAGCCACTTCCTAATTCATTTAGGTACAAAAAAAAATTTGTGAAAATATGCCAGTTTTTGGAGGCAAAAAAAATTTACCTTTTTTTTCTATTTTCAGATTTTGACCTCTATGGGTCCGACACCTTTTCTGGCTGTGGAGACTTGTAAATTGTAGTTTTAGGAAGGATTCCCTCAATTTATTTTCTTATATAGCTTATTTTGTATTTTTTATAAATATTTTTGTAAATTATTTTTTGTTATATACTTATTTTTTTAAAATATTTGTAATAAATATCAAATTTGTAGATGGGTATTATTTATCTCTTCAGTAGTTTATAGTATTATCTTTAAACTAATTAGAAACTATAATGTACAGCAAACAAAAATGAAGTTACTGATTTTTGGCAAATTTTTCTAGACGCTCGGGTCGAGGTTGACCCACATTACTTTTAACCGGGTAGCGAAATAGCGATACCTGTCCAGGGATAAACCAAGGGTATGGAGCAGTAGCGGAGATGAAGCCACCAGAAGACCATTGTATGACGAGAGATTATTAAGAAATCTGCTTCTTGGAGGGCATTCCATGCTAATTATGACAAGAAATGGTTTAGAATCATTCGTCTGTGATGAAGCAAGGATAATGGTGAACCTAAACTTCAAGATCATTAAGAAATATTGATATGTAATAGCACTGCACACCTACTAACAATCCACACTATGAAAACATTTCAGTCGTCCAAGGTAGAAGCCAACCGTAATATTGCAAGTAAATAAAATATGTCAATTGAAAAGTGAAGTATCTTGACTTGAGTGTATACTTTGCTTTGTCATGCTTAAACTGTGGAGTATTTAGGGTTCTATTTGACTAAGGAACTGGTAAAAATTAATGACTGATCGATGCATAGCATTGATATCCCAACATGCCTCTTCCAAACTTATAGATCAGATAGAAAAAATAGGAATCAAGGGGGAACCGCAATATATGGGAAAGACAAAAAACAAGGAAAAATATATGAGAAATATAGTAACTCAGAATGTGAACTAATAGCGGTAGAATTTGAATCTGAAAAATTGATGAACATAGTAATATATAGACCTCCTAATACTAAAGAGTTTGACTTAATAATTGAAAAATTGGATGATATATGTAGAAATCACAAGGACTGGACTATTCTCCTATCTGGTGACTTCAACTTTCCTTTCGTAGAATGGAAAGAACGAATAGGAGATTGTGGTTGTACTTATACATATAAAAAAGAGAGTAATAGTAGTGCAGAAGATAAGAGGCAATTTGAAAAGCTATTAGATATGCTACTAGAAATCACATTCAACAAATAAATCACCTGCCAACAAGAAAGGAAAATACTTTAGACCTAGTATTTGTGAACGAGATGAATTATGTTAATGAAATAATAGTTTATAATGCGAGTATTTCAGACCATAATGTCATAGAATTAACAGTTCATTCCAAAGCAAGTGAAAATAGAGATAAGCAAGAAATGAAAAAGTGGGAAGGATATGGAAAATACAACTTCTACAGTAAAAATATAAAATGGTCAGAAATTAATGAAGAATTAAACAAAGATTGGGATAACATTTTTGTAAGTGATGACATAAGGGTAAATACGGAGATATTATATAAAATATTGGAGATAATAGTGGAAAAATATATACCGAAGAAGAAAAGTAAACATCATTCATGCATACCAAGAGACAGAAGAATCTTGTTCCAGAAAATCAGAAAGTGGAAAAAAGGTCTTGCAAAAGAAAAAAATGCATGGAAAGTTATAGAACTAAAAAGTAAGATAGAAAATGCAGAACAAAAGATTATACAATCAAAAGAAAATGAAAAACGGGACTTGGAAGAAAAAACCCTATTAAATATCAAGCAAAACCCCAAACTATTATACTCATATGCGAAGAAGATGAATAAAAGAAGAATAGAAATAGGCCCTCTGAGAATTGAAGGGAGATTAACGAATGAAAAAAAGGAAATTTGCAACATACTGGCAGAACGATATAAGAGAGAATTCACCCCTAGAATAGATAATGAAGATAATGATATAGAAGTAAGGGATGAAAATAGTGAATATTTAGCTGACATAGATATTAATGAAGCTGATATTGTGCAGGCTATTAATGAAATTAAAAATGGAGCTGCTGCAGGGCCTGATGGAATCCCTG
>NC_061108.1:85261598-85269098 GCF_015104395.2 Macrobrachium nipponense
CATAGGCCTATCGATAGAGATACTTAATTCATTATATTTACTTTGAGAGATTAAGTGATAATATTTTTTCAAATGTTTCAAAAGTTGGGAGAGAGAGAGAGAGAGAGAGAGAGAGAGAGAGAGAGCATGCATAGGCCTATCTATAGAGATACGTAATTCATTATATACTTTGAGAGATTGAGTGATAATCTTTTTCAAAATGTGTTTTAAAAGCTGGGAGAGAGAGAGAGAGAGAGAGAGAGAGAGAGAGAGAGAGAGAGAGAGGAGCAAAATTTGCTCATGTGAAAGCTTAGGCCTATTTATAACTACTTATAATTTCATAATATTTTCTTTGGGAGATTGAGTGGTAATATATATATTTTTAAAGTATGTTTTAGAAGTGGAGAGAGAGAGAGAGAGAGAGAGAGAGAGAGAGAGAGAGAGAGAGAGAGAGAGAGAATTATAGTACTGGTGACGCACTTGTGACGGGGGAAAGGCAGAAGAAAATATAATGAATTAAGTATCTCTATCGATAGGCCTATGCTTGCGCGATATGATATGACTGCCAAGGTCGTGCTGCACTATGCTAGATAAAATTTGAAGGATCATAATATTCAAGTTAATTCTCTAAGAAATTCTTACCCTAATCTTGATTACATTCGACAGTTGCCGTAGCATTCAAAGATTGTAAAAAGACGTGGAAAATGTTAAAATGTTAGACACAGGGTGCGATCATTCTTGCTCTCTTGATATGGTCTTAACTTTTGAAAATCGGGTTTCATCCACAAATCATTCACGAAAAAAGCTGTTAATTAAAAAATATTTATTGCCACAAATAACTCAATATGTATTGCACAGGCAATTAAAGTTTTATATCGTGGAAGATCTTTCAGCCTCGCGGCAAAGAAATGCAGTCGTGTAGGGCTGTAGGCTACTACGAACTGCCCTGTAATGGGAGCATATAGCCAGAAAATCTCTGAGCTGACATGCTACTTTAACCTTGATTAAGATTTATATTTAAAGACAGTAGCTTTGTAAATAGCAACTAGCATTCGATCCATGTCAACGTCAAAGTAATCAAAGTGTGAAATCCGTTACGTAGCCAGTATCCAGTGACTTGCGCTCTCCCGCTCGGAGTTCTAGGGCTTCTCCTCACATCATAGAAAACGCTCTTGCGGATGCAACTAGATTTGTTCAACCTACCTTAGCCGTCGCAACATTGAGTGGCATTGACGTCAGCTAACTTTGATCCCTTTGGAATACAAGCATAAGTTTGTAGAAACTAAAATAATTGCATTCACCACTTACGATGAGGCAATATATCTCCGTTCATGAAGCAAAACGAGTAATTATTGTCGCCGTGATACATAGTACTAAAATCAGAAATTTACATTCTATCTACCAGATCTCTATGAACGAAATCATCTGAGATATTCCAATTACTTCGGACATATATCGTGTTTTTAAGTATCTGAACGGTTTTGTTTTGCAGTTTTAACTTATATGATATAATTTATAGTATATTTTCATATTCTAGAGTAAATTTAGCGATATTAGCTATGTGTTTTCAGTAAAAACAAATGGGAAATTGGATGAACGAAAGCTAATGAAAACTGTATCTTCAGTTTTCTTGTCGAGTGTACGTCCAGTGACATGACTACAATTCTCATCATCGTAATAATTAAACTTATTTATTTTTGGAGAGCCCGCTTTCGTTCTTCAACTGTTTATACCAGAGACCCAACTAGTTGTGTCAGTTACAGTTAATAGCTTTTTTGAATAATTTGTAGTTTAAATGCCATAACTGTTTTGAATAATCAAGTCCTAATTTCTAATTAAATTTGGTTTTTGTTTACTTTGGTGACAGTTTTTGAATATTTTGTGCCGTGTATTGAGAGCTCGTTTCCAATATCTTAACCGATTCTTGCTTCAGTTAAACTTTATTCTCATTGTTCTTATACTGCATTGAGGAGTCTTATCAATTCAGTTTTCTACTCTTTACCGCAGTGTATGTCAAAGCACATTTTGTATCCAATTCTTACTTTAATTACGTGACCAAAAGAAAATTATATTTTGTACGTTTCGATGCTCTGGTAATTGAATCTCGTAATGGCTTTGGCAAATAATTTAGTAGAACATCGAGAATGTTATAGTAGTCACGTTTCCTGGCTACCTAATTTTATAGTGGCACTTGTAACGTGTCCAAATTAATTTCGCTTTCGGAGAATACCTTTCTTAGGTGGAAGGAGTCTAATTTGTACTACATATTTAGATAGCGATCGATTATCAGACCTACATTCCTCGGTCTTTATCATCTGCACATTCAAGCTGATTATTTGTAACTTTTTTATTACTAATTTTCAAAGGTTACTTTGTAACTCATTGTTATGATTCTATTTTTCCATCAGATGGCTCCATTATTTTCCTGTTTATCCAAACCATCTATGATTTTGATACCTTAAACTTACTTAGAACCAGGTAAAATTGTGCATTATCTGCGAAATACTTACATTTCGTATATTTTCATAATTAATGGTAATCATGTATGTTTATTCCTCTTAACCGAGTTTTGAGGGCAGATTCACATGTTTCAGGTTCACAATTTCTACTGAAAAGCTATTAAATCATTTCGGAGTTTTGCTTCCGTGCCTATCTAGTTTTAGTCTTTCATCATAATCTGACGTACTAGTGTATCAAACACTATGTTGGATGCATTATTGTATTGGTGTCAATTATTCATCAGGGCTTATATGACAAATAACTAGGTATTTTTCTGCGACCTATAACGCCTATAGGTCGGGTTAGGTTGGGGTTCAGGGCAACCATATACGTAGAACGTGGTACTCTAGGTTCAGTTATTGAAGATTAATTAAATAAACTATTTTCACTGTTTTCATTTTACCATTAAAATACGAAGGAACCTGTTTTCGATAACCAGACGGCATAAGGTCCCGTCTATACGAGTGTCTGGGAGAAACTGTTGCCAGACAAAGTCTGTAAGCAAAGTTGCAAAGTAATGAAGTTGGTTAAAGGGAAAAAGGACAAAAGCCGTTTAAGGAAAGAAAAAACCAAGGAAAGCATGTGGCTTTATAAAGAATTACAGAAAGGATCAACTAAGACCTCAAACGTCATGTAAAGCTTGTCGCACACTGAGCCCGAACGGAAACGCCGCCGAAGCCACCGAAGCCTCAGAACAGAACAGAAACGACATCCAGCGCGCACACTGAGCCAGAAGCCACAGAACGGAACCGACGCAGCCAGTTGGCAGTAGAAGGTCATGTGTTCTGCATTATAATCGACAAATTATGTGGATGCATAATATATGCCAATCAAGGGAGGCAGAAGGGGAATATAAAACATTATTCCTACATTTAAAACGAGACAACGTAAAGTTCTTCCAATATTTCCGTATGAGCTACGAAAAATTTTGTGAACTACTATTACATATAGAAGCAGACATATGCAAACAAGATACAGACTTAAGAAGCTGTGTTTCAACAGAGGAACGGCTAGCTGTTACACTCGGGTATGTAATAAAAAGTTAGATTTCAAATAATATTTAATGTTATACACTTTATTAATTGTTTACAATAATTCTTTTTGTGAAAACAATTATTAGAGTTAACAAAAATAAACCAAAATAACTCTCCGTAAGCACACTGTTTTGCATGCTTTCAACAATATTTATTGTTACATACTTAATGAATGTTCACAATAATTCCTTTTGTGAAAACAATTATAGTTAACAAACACAAACCAAATTGTTGCTATCACACTAACCTCCGAATTCCTCAGCAACCCTCTCCAAAACCACTGCTGCAGTCGTTCTGCGCATGCGCAGCCTGTCAGACGCCACCGACGCTTCAGAAAAAATATCTTTCAAAGAATACTGCGTCGGTTCCGTTCTGTTCTGGCCCAGTGTGCGCAGTCAGGTAAGAATGCATGCTTTCGATTTCTATCGGACGTTTCGGTTCTGTTCGGGCGCGTCCGTTCGGGCTCAGTGTGCGACAAGCTTAAGAATGGACCCAAAGCCTTACATACTGTACTTGATGAAGCGACTCCCTTTATAGCGAAACTGGACACCAGAACGTAGGATTAATTTCATATGCGTGGCAATCCGGTACGCTACAATTGTACTTACCCTGGCTAGTTTGATTTGATTTGATTTACATAGATTTCTAGCATTATGCCAAGCACTGGGGCAACTAAGACCATTCTGCGCTGAAACGGAAATTGACAGTAAAATGTTTGAAAGGTGTTACAGGAGGAAAACTTCGCAGTTACACTATGAAGCAATTGTTAGGAGAGGGTGGACAGTAAGATGGAAGAAAGATTATTAACGGAGGTACAGTTAAGGGAATGAAAGCAGTTGCAGCTAGGGGCCGAAGGGACGCTGCAAAGACCTTCAGTAATGACGGCACTACCCACCTGCGGGGCTTACCCTGGCTATGTATTTTAAGTGCTATACTTACACTTCGGTGGTTTGTACGGTAAACACTATGGTCGTGTGGACGGGGGTTAACCTTTATCTGAACATCGAAGGTGCTTTCATTAACACTACGACAGCCGATGGGAAAACTGGAGTTACAAAGATACCCAGGAAAAATTGGTTTGATGAGTAAACAGTTGTCTTGCGAGTTGTCTCCTCTGTATGAAATGCATTTCTTTTTCATTTAAATCTAACTTAAATCCTTCATAGGTCGAGTCAACAGAATACAAACCCAAAAGAGGCTCTAAAAGGGAAATCACCCTGCAAGGAGCGACAAATTATTAGAAAAAGGGATAAACATTCTAATAGTATATAAATCCTATACACCTGAAAATCAGGATGTGATCAGAAGGCAAGAATGAATTTTATTTAGTTTTCGTTAAAACATTTGGAAATGACAAGATTCCACAGCTGAATTAGGCAAACTATTCTACCTTTTAGTTGTAGCCAACATAAAACCCCTAGCAAATATATATAATTATTAGTATTGAACCTGATACTAGAAAATGACAGTTTTTAGTAACAGCCTGCTGAGTGCTACAAGCAACAGCAGCTGTTAAGGTAAGTGTCGAGGGGGTTAGTCGCTTTAAAACAGTTAACTTACTTTATGATGCCACAAGTCAACATTTTTAAAGAGTTAGCAAAATAAATTTAATGGCTAACAACTCTAACCAAGAGTTTAGGCCTGCCCACACGATCGGGCCTGATCTGCGGACTTCCCCTCTTAACTAGCACACTTGACCGGCAAACGTCAAATTGCCCGAAGGGTCTTTCAGCAAAATCACCATGGTGGTGCCCGATGGCTAAAGCTTCGACCCTGGCAGACGTACGTTAAACGTACACATTTCTTTTACAGACATTCTTTGCACCATATTCTCATCTTTTTCTTCTTTCATCACACACAAAGCAATTATCATGCTACAATATCTTCTTTGCGCTAGGCACCATGTCTATCGTACCGCACTCAACACACTACTGGCATCGTCGGGCACGCCCACCTCTCCATCGCCTCACTGGTATGGATAACATCACGGGTAAGCCCGCCAGAATTTGCCGTGAACCCCGGAGCACGCCGATCAGGCCCGCTCATGTGGACAGGCCTTAATACAGCACCCACATCCCAAGCACTCTGCAAGACTAGACATTAACAAAATTGCACCACAGTACTATGTGCTATACAAAACCCATACTGTTGAAAAGTTACTTTCAACAGACCTACAAAAATTCCTCAAAGATTTCAGGGTAACTGAAATGAGCCTCAAGAAACTACGAGGTTATGATAAGTTACCTTAATATGAAAGCATCATACTTGCCCAAACTCTCTTCAGTTCCTAGTTTGGTGTGAACAAGGATTAATCAACGAGTTACCTTAAACCATTCTGTATTGTGAAGCTACAATGTAAACTCCATTTGCTTGATGTTGTGCCAAATTAAGAAAAAGGACAAATTAATTTACTGCCAAGTGTAAAGTTCCACCTCCAGAGGAACACTGACCAAGGAGTGGAAAACACTTAATTCTTTAAATGCTTGTCGGGTGGTTATATTAAGAGAGAGAGAGAGAGAGAGAGAGAGAGAGACAGAGAGACAGAGACAGAGAGAGAGAGATTGACTAAGTAACTCAAGCAAATTAAAAATAAGGTCATCGTGGACTAAAGTCAGTGACATTGTGAAAGTAGCTTATTCCAGTTTAAAGCTCCTTATAATAAAGCGGTTTAAACCATTTCGGCAATATAGTTAATTTTCCTCTAACAAATTCCAGCTGGACTATTTTTATACAGATATCAAACAGATTAAATCAAGCTTTTTCCTCTTACTAAGTAGTAAAGACATTCAAACCAACCAGTGACTGTTTTTTTTTTTCTTTTTTTTTTTTTCGGTTTTCGGTTTCCTTTTCTGTGCTTTATCAAACTTTTAGGCAATTTCGGAATTATGCACCCGAGAGTGACTTATATGCTGGTATTTGTTAATGCCTATGCAGTAAATCCCCTTGGCGGGTAAGCTAATGCTCAAATATGGGTTTTAATACTATTCTAGGTAATGCAATAGTTTTTATTTCAAAGTTGTTGGTCACATTTTTGTTCTTTGAGACAGTCTTCAGTAAACTCTGCCTGTGGAAACTTTAAAATTCTATTGCACATGGATAGCTTTAAATCTACAAACTGTAGAAACTATTTTGTATTTAAAATTTTATTGTACCTGTATATTTAAAACTTTATTGCACTTTAATAGTTTGAAATTAGACCAACATCAGTTTTAAAATTCTATTGCACCTGTATTTAGAAATTTTATTACACCTGGATAGCTTTAAATTAAGACTTCCAACATCGGGATATTTAATTATTTGAATACACATGGAATACTTTAAAAAATTATGACTAGTATTATTAGGGTACTGATTTTTTTTTCACACATAGCCGACTTAAAATTTTCAGTCTAGTAACCCTAGGCTATTTAAAAGTTTATCTATTAATTTTTGAAAATTGGTCAATCTTGACAATGCTATTAAAAAAATTTTCACTGGATATTTAGTTTTAACACCTGTAACAATAGAGTATTGGAAATTTTTTTACACCTAGATTACTGTGAAAATTTTCCAGTCTTGACATTTACTTTAAAATTCAAAAGTTCATAGGTTTTCCTTTCAAAAACTAGTTGTGTCAACAGCGAGACCAACTAAAAAAATTTAGAAATCAAATGGTCATAGGTTTTTCTTTCAAAAACTAGTTTGTGTCAACAGCGAGACCAACTCAAAAAATTCAGTATTTTGAAACCCTCGTTTTGTAAGTTATTAATCTTATATTTTCAATATTGTGAAATGGGTATTTTAGAACACCTCACTGGGTCAAGGTAAACAGATTGGTATTTAATTCGGCATCTACTAAAACAAGCAATGATAAAGTTATTGCTATTGCTGTGTATTGCTATTATTGCTGAAGGTAAGAACATTGAAATTTTGCAATTAATACTAAATATTGAAGTGTCATAACTAATTGCACCTTAGCAATAAAGCAGGGCAGTTTATGGCTTAGGGA
>NC_061108.1:85274098-85301598 GCF_015104395.2 Macrobrachium nipponense
ATATATATATAGATATATATATATAGATATATATATATCTATATCTCTATATCTCTCTATATATACCCTCTATATCTCCTACTCTCTATCTATAGATATATCTATAGATATCTCCATTCCTCGTATCTCTATCTTATACTATCATCTATCATTGCTATATACTATATCTCTCTTATCTATATATCTATATATATACTATAATATAATATATAATTAAACTAATTTGCCAGATTTATCTATAGAATATCAGTGGGAAACATTATCAATACTAGAACGATGCAAAGCTTATACTTATACAAACCGGTATTTATTTATTTTTTATCTTTTATTAGAAAAAAAATTTATGCAGATGTCAAAATATTTACATAATTTTATAATAATTGTCGTTGGTCAGCTATACTACAGATATTAGGCTATGAATATCTAAGATCCTAATAACAGATTTTCACTGTCCATTTAATTAGTAGTCCTGGCTACCCGATTCCTTGTTTGCAAGCATCTGTTTTGCATTTTTTTCTCTAAAACTCAATTAATAGACTTTTTGTAATTTGGTTCTGACTGGATGTTAGAAGTTCATTGTAATTCTATTACAATATACATTTTGTTGAAGCTTTTTCTTCTACTTCTTGAAGGCAATACAATTAGGTTACTTGTTGGGCAAGAACTCGTGCGTTTGTTGCTTTTACACACTTTGTGACAATCACGCTCATTTGATGGATAACATGTATAATTAATAGCACGCTTCAATAAATTGTTTTAAATGATTTATGTGAATATAAACTTTATTGCCTTTACCCATAGCAGTTGCTTACAAATAAGAAGTCAGCATTAAATATATAAAGTGTAAACTTAGTTATTGTAAGTTTTAAAACCAAAAATATCAAATGATCACAATTAAATACATAAGGTGTAAACTAAATTATTGTAAGTTTTAACCCCCAAATGCCATGTATTTATTTGGCTATACTTTCCCAAAAGAGTGTATATCTTTTAACATTTGAAACTACAGTGTAATTTAGACTTTATAATAACCTGATAGGCTTGGGTTTTGATGAGATTAAGATATTAATACACACATATGGTGATGACTGAACTTCCTTCTGTGTTTATAAAAGAAATTACAGGAGATGTAACCCAGGTGAATACAATTCTTAAATATAAAGTAAAGTTGTTGGGTGGGTATTATGAGTGAAAGTTTTCTTGGCAAAATCAAAGCAGATGGCTTAAGTGAAATCTGAATAGAGGAAAATCAGCTAATTATTTGCAGTTATTGGAGATGAGATTACCATTACTACATCGTTAACTTTTGGGCATTTCTCATTTAAAGCAAGTATTACTCATAATTATATTTGACTATAACATGAATGGCTGAAGTACAAATACTGAACCTTAAAAAAATAAGTAGGTTGTATGTGTAAATTGTTTATAAGAACTTATGAATAAATGGTGGTTTAAATGGAACGTTGATGAAAAGTAAATTATAATGCATTTAAATATCCTCATAGTTACTGCATAAGAAATGATCTCGTTTGTCAGTAGATATCAGAACGAAGACTTTCTAACGGCGCTCTCCGTCGACCTATGACTATAGTCTCATCAGATAGCTTCTCTCCATTTGCATAATTCAGTTTGGGAGCCCTCTGTGCATTAATTTGTTTACTTTTCTGACATATGATAAACTACCGTCTACAATCTTAGTACACGAAATCTCGCTTCATATATAACACTGTTTCCTATCTTATTAACCTTTATGATAGCCTTTCTCTCCACTTGGTTCATATGGTTAATTTTAGTTAAACTACTTTTGCCTAATAATTTGCTTCAAGAACCTCAAGCCTGTTTTTTTTTTTTTTTCTTTGGCAAAAACTTCTATGTTCATACTAAAAGTCCTCTTGTATGAAAGGTTGATAATGGCAGCTTTTTGGATCCTTTTATTTCCGCTATCAGCATATCAGTGACTAGTTGGTGTAAATTATCAATGTATGCTGCTCTGTGGTTCGTAGTATTCTTCATAGTGCTTTTTCTCTCTCTTAATGGCTATGTAATCTATATGGTTTCAATGACTGCCCTATAGAAATGCCAGAATATGACCGCTCATGATGTGCATGTTTTGGAGTCTAACACCCCTGGCTACAGAAATTTTGGTCCTAGGATCCTTTTTCGAAATCATTGACATTGAACAGGTATTCATTCATCATAATTCACAAACGATAAGGAGTAGCACAAATCAATCGCCAATTTTTTTGTTCCCCATATGACGCTATCTTGAGATTCCTACTGTTAGCTGCTATTTACAGACTATTCTAAGATTTAAAGCCGATAGTGGAATAGGCCAACAATAAATATATCAACTGATGTCTTGGACAAGTCTTTTATTGACTAGGGTAATTACCAAGGCAACCATCATATTCAGTTTCAAAGATATTTATTAGCAAAACGCTGCAAAAACCGGTGCTGGAACAAATGCAGTTCGATTTAAAATTAACCGGTTGTGCTTTCTCTCTCTCTCTCTCTCTCTCTCTCTCTCTCTCTCTCTCTCTCTCTCTCTCTCTCTCAGTCGTTCTGTACTCTTTATTTGAGGAAGTGATAGAGAAAGAGTCATGGATATTTTTAAGTTTATGCTTGGCAAGAACGGATGGCAGCGAACTAAGTAATCATAAGATCAAGTTCGTTTTTATTGGCTGCTCATAGGAATCCATGATGGCATAGGGGTTTTCTAACTATCACAACCCAGTAGTTGCATTGTTTTGTAATTGACCTCCATGGAAACTCGGCGGCTTCGGCATTAAACGACCCTTTTATCGTGCTCATTTCGTGTCACCTTATGTACACACCTATTTGTGTTGCTGGTATATGTTTATTTATTTATGTATTTATTCAATTGTTGGATCTCCTTTCAATTTATTCATAGGCGACGAAGGGAATGGAGGGAATACAGAAGTAAAAGTACGGGGAGACTTTTGTGCACGTGTGATCTGATAACGCACATCTCATTTTTTTTTCACTACTGCCAATTTCAGGATCGTTTTGATACCATGTAACGACAACTGGCCACAATCATTATTCATACCGCACTTGCCAGAAATTATTTCAATATAATTTCCACGCTAATGTGAATTAATCTAATTCATCGTCTCTTTAAATCAACGAGCTTTTCATTTCAACTGCATCTTCAAACCTAGAAAACAATGGTGTTATTCACACATACACAGACACACATGAAGTCTACTTCTAAATTGTGGGAAAGATGGGAAAATGAGGCCTTTGTCCCCTAAAGGACTTAATCTCTGTATTGGCAAGATGTCATCTGCAGTTTTTGTCATTATTACATTTATTGCTGATATTTTAATTTTTCATTATTACTGTGATTCCTATCAAGTTAAAGTTTTATTTACATTTAATTTATGTATTAAGCCCTCTGGACCTGACTACTGTAACCGCCTAAGGTCTCTAGTTGAAATTTGAGTTATATAATATGTGCACCAACTCGCAATGCATTTTTTTTTTCTCACCAATATTTATTACTGTTATTACCAGTATGATGATTACTAGCTTTTATGCTACCTCAGCTATATTATGGATAAGTGCCGATTATTCATTTTCTTTTTCTATTTTATCATACCTCATGTATCCAGATTGTGTATGTTACTGTCTGTATCTTGTATACTCAATGTATATGGCCCCGAGCTGAAATAAAACATATTATTATTATTATTATTATTATTATTATTATTACTAGCTCTGATTGATGGGAGCCACACTTAAATAAATTCTTTGGATATGTAGGTGTGGTTAATCCTGCCACAATGGTAATTGTAGTAGCGGGAGGGTTTTGTCGCCGTACGATGTATTAGTATGATAACGAACAGATTAATAAAAGCAAGGTCAATACACCTTGAATAAAAGGTTGTTAACATTGAACCGTTACCATATATCGGAGAGAAGATAGAAACCTTGTGGCAGACGAAGACTTACCCATGTGGCCATCTCATTCAACATGTCGTTTGTTCCACTCTTTCACTAGAGTCTGATACGGTATATCTCCGGCATTAGGATTCGCAACACTTTTCCAGCGACCGTGCCCTGGAAAGCACGGAATATGTTATCAATAACCTTGGACTCGAGTTCCCTCTCCTTTGGTCCTGTATTCTACGTTTGGTTTGGGTCCCACTCAATGCTCGACTTGACTGGTAACCATCTGCTGGGCTGCATTTTCACAATGTTCTGATCTAACCTCACGGAATTTCTTCCTCAGTCCCTCCTTAGCCGTCTCATGTCTCATTATCAATGTTTTCTTTAGGCTATCACAATTCAAGTCTTCATCAGAAGGCATACTAGAAAAAACTTGCATAACCTGTCTTGTTAGCTCACTCACGCCTATAATTAGCCTTGGCTCTCTGAAGACCTGAGAACCTACTGCTGTTTACCGGTCTTTATTTATGATCTGAGTCCACTTAAGAGTTCGTGTTCCTGCTGTCTTTTAGCGTACTGTCGTTGCTTTCAGATTCTCTCTCTCTCTCTCTCTCCCTCTCTCTCTCTCTCTCTCTCTCTCTCTCTCTCTCTCTCTCTCTCTCTGTTGATACACAGGAGGTAGAGTTTACTGTCTGGATAAAAATTCCTCCACTTCTTACCCTTCAGAACCCATCTCCCTGGTCATTTTAGCGATATTTGATTATTCTGCCGTCATGATCAAGAATAGGCTTTTCACCTTTTGAGGTATCATAAAAAAAAGTCAAAATCATGATCATGGCCACTGAAATTATTCAGACAAGGTTGGCAATCATTGTTGACGAGAAAGTGAATAGCGGTGCTTTTATAAGATACAAAAATCTGGAACTGTATTCCAAACCTTAATACCTCGTTTTCTCCATTTCTCTCTGTTACTCCCAACTCGAGTCAATCCCTTTCAATATTACCCATATGATCATTAATATACACAAATTTTCGCCCCCTAATTTAGCTATTTTAATCAACTGTGTTCCAAAATTCTCTGTACCTGTCAAAAAAAAAAAAAAAAAAAAAAAAAAAAAAAAAACACCCGCGAGTTTAGTTTATCCAATTTTATACTGTGTGGAAAACTTAATGAATTTTGCACTCATTCCAAATTCTCTGACCCTAAGGCCTTATATTGTTATTCCCATGATAAACAAGCTTTGTATAAACTTAAGAAGAAAAACACGCAGGGATCCGGCAGTTTAGTAGATCATGTTATTATTATTGAGGCGATGTTCTTTACTACGCTTAGTACTAGGATTTGTAACGGTTTATATTGTAGTTATCGTTTATTTCCACACCTTTACCTTTGGTAAATACATCAGTATGCAGTATTTTTGTATAAGAGTATTTGATATACAATTCACATTTTGAAATTGAATTTACGCGGAACATAGATCGAAAATTTAAAAGGAAATCGTTTCAGGCCTTTTCGTCAAATATCATAGGAAAACCAATCAAAAATATCCGCCCGGTTATTTTTGATAACTGGCGAGGTCAACTCCATTGCTTTTATATCCTCCAATTCCCTTTATACCCTACATCGATTTCGTAAACGTAACTGAAAGGGAAAACTAAAAACTAACTATCGTATATTTATTGCAAAACAGTTCTTCCTTTTCGTAGGAGGAGGATTGTTTTTGGGTTTCCAAAGAAGTTAATGAAATTGCGTGAAAAATAACCTTGACATTATATAATACTCATGCTAACAGGAGTAACAAATATTGCACTGTAGTGTCCACTTCTTGAATTGTTGGTGCTCTTCTTCGACACTGAAGAATACTCAAATACGACGACGCCTATTTATAGCTCGATGAAAGTGAATGGTTTTCATTTTGTATTCCATAGCATAACAAATGTCTGTTAAAATTAATTATGCGCGTTACTTTGCAGTATTTCGGAGATTTTTATCAAATATGACCGATGAACGGTAAAAAATATTCTATCGTTAAATCATTAATTTCCTTTTTTAAATTATTGAATAGTTTTCAAGTTTTCTATATTTTCGTTTTCTATAATAAAGATACGACAAAATGATTGCAAGCCAAGTGCACCTAGCAGGACCCTGACTTGAATCCCACATAAGAAAACACTCATTGTAATTTGCGTCATTCCAAAAGAGTAAACTAGTCGCCATGATTTTGAAATGATGAAGGTACATTTAGCCATCAATTGAGCATATCCGTATCATCAGTGTTTGTAGATAACAGGAAAAGCACCCGTTCCTAACTCAGAAACGAAGCATTTTGTATTTATGTATAAATACAAATACCATTAAAACTGAATACTTTGCAAACGACAATTTAATAGTAAGGAATAGGAACACGAAAGAATACCCTGTGGTACTGGTGTAAGAATTCTATCACCGTAGGTCATGCGTGTCGTAAAAGGCGACCAACAAGGACAGCTGCTGCCTTCCAGTCTTACTTTTTAATAAAAGGCTAGGCCCACTGTCAATAACTGTGGAAACTGCTGCCTCGCAGTCTTACTTTTAGTAAAAGGCTAGACCCACTGCCAATAACTGTGGGAACTGTTGCCTTGCAGGTGGACTTTTCAGTCGAAAGGCGAGGCCTACTTCCAATAACTGTGGTTGATGACAGCAAGGGCATGCTGCTGTAAAAACTCCTTTCCCAAACAATAAACCCCATCAGGCAACCGAACCCTTAATGTAGGGAGAACGGTGGGAGAGAAGAGCAGGAACACGAAAGAGCTGTACACTGAACATTGGCTACTTCGTGAGCAAATGGCAGACTAAATCACCTGTAGAGAGAGAAGAAGAAGAAGCTTTTAGGTAAACAACTTGGTTTGCTGCTCCTGCTCATTTTTGCTTATTTTGGGATTACAGCTGAAGTTTCGCCGAGAAAATGTTGTGAGGGTTGCGTGAAATATATGCCGTTAGTGCTGAAGTAAGCATAGTGGAGGTGGGTTAAGTGACAGTGCAGTTATAAACCTTGAAAACTTCGTTAAGTTCTCGTATTTTGAGTAGTGGCTCCTCCCCCTCCCTAGCATTGCCTAGGTGGGGAGGCTACGCTGGACGGTGGCGACGGTGCTGCCATCTATTGAGTCTTTTAGTGACTAGTTTCAGTGTAACAGTATGGCGTCATACTCAACACCGTTTAGGAGAAAGGACTCCTTTGGGCTGCAGTTTTCTGTATACCCTACTATGGATGTTGTTAGTAGAATGTTATTTTCAAACATGAAATTGTGCATAACTCGATTATAGGAGTTCATTTTATAAATAAGAACAGAGTAATTGTTAAAGTAGTACCAAATGTGTTTAATGATCTCATGGAAAATTATGAAGGCAAAGAGGTATGTTCAGACCAGTTGGGGAATGTAAAGATTGTGAATCTTAGTACGTCCATTACGTATGTTTCAATAAGGAATGCTCCTTTCGAACTCTCAGATGAAAAGCTGATCGAGGTTTTATCGAAATATGGCAAAGTAGGAAGGAATCAGGCAAAACAAATATGCTAACAGGACCATTCAAAGGGCTATTGACGGGAGTCAGGACAGCCAGCATGAGACTAAAAGAGAACGTTCCTTCATCAATTACGTTTTCGGATTTACCTTAACTATCTTGTATAATGGGCAGCAACGGACATGCTTTAGGTGTGGGAAATAGGTCACATAGCTAAAGACTGCAAATACGAAGATGTAAGGTCTAAGTTTAAAGAAGGAGAGTTTCCTCACCTGCCTACGGAACGAAAGGATGAAACCAACGTGAAAGCAATGAGTTGCACAAAGGCTATGTAGAAAATGCAACAGTCGAGGAAAGCGGAATTAACCAAAGTTATCAAACTACAGATATAGTGGCCGAAGGAATGGACAGAGATGAAGAACCTAATTCAGTGGAAGAACAGGCATTAGATTGCACAACAGAAGAAATTGTTAAGGATAATTCACCAAATGATTCTGAGAAAGAAAAGGGTGACGACGACTTGATAAAACTGGGGAAAGGCACAACAAAAAGGAATGGTGGAAGTGAGCTAGGGGAAGAAACGAAGGAAGAACTTGTCTCAGTAGAACCGTTGGACTGCATAAGGGAAGAAAATGTTTGTGGAAAACTGGATAAGGGAGTAATCGATGGTGGGCCAAATTATGAGGACGAAAGGGATCTTTTTGAGGACAGTCTTGATCGAGCAGGATGATGACGATGAAGGAAGGCCAAGAATTAGGGTTTCCCAACCAATAGGTGTCAGTGAATTGCGTACGTCAAACACAAAGGTTGAGATTCATAAGGAGGTTAAAGAAAATGAGTTATTAACAGAAAACGAAGCAGCAAGTATAGTAAAAGGAAAAGAAGAGGGAAAAATGGATTGTGAGGAAAATATATTATGAGATGCCAGCGCCCCAACCCAAACAGAACCTTATAGCACTGATATGGAAATGCAAACATGGCATACGAAAACAGACTCTAGCAATAAACTTAAGATAACGCTGAAGAAAGACCAGTGTCAAAACATGGAAAGGATAAACCAAAATTTATCATCAGATGATTGAAACCCAGGAACGTGTACTAAGAAGCTTAAGCAATTTAACCCATATTGTACATGTTTTTTACATAATATACAAAATTCATTTCATCCACATTAAATGTAGCTACAGTTAACGTAAATGGACTTAATACTTTGAATAAGCAAATTAAAATAATAAACTTTTACTGTTTCTTTATAAACTAGATATAATTTTCGTCCAAGGAGCACAAATATAAAAGGGGAAGGGAAACTGGAATATGTTGAAAAATACTGCAAAGTTTTGATTAATTATACACAAATGCTTAAGGGTGGAATAGCTATCTTTGTAAATAAAACATCTAATGTGGAAATTTTGAATTTTGAAAACGATATTGATGGTTATGTTATGAGTGTTAATTGTCGTTATTCAAACGTTACTATTCAATTATTAAATGTGTATGCTCCTGCTGGGAATAGTAGGAGAAAAGAAAGGGAGAATTATTTAATACAGATATTTTATATTTCTTAAGGAACAATATAAGCAATATCATAATGGGTGACTGGAATTCTATTACCTGTATGAGAGATTGTTCAAATTCAGATAGTGAACTAATATCAAAGTCATTAGTAAGCTTGAAAGCAACTTGAAACTAAAGATGCATGGGTTTCATGTCATCACCAGATGGAGTATACTTATGTCAAGGGAGAATTATGGCTCAAGGCTGGATAGGTTTTATTTAAAAGATTTATATAACCATGTGGCAAATATTCAAAATATTCCTGTTAGCTGGACTGACCATTGTATTATAGTATTAGCCTTGAAATTAGAAAATGTAGCAGTCGCCAGGGAAAGGTTACTGGAAACTTAATAGTAATATTTTAGATAAAGATATTGTAAAAGACAATTTTCTTATGACTTGGAATAGTATTAAGAGGAGCAAAGATAGAGTTGGAGATATTTTTGTGTTGGTGGGAATATGCGAAAGCCCGGCTGAAATCTTTCTTTATCACATGTTCAAAGCAAATTAACCAAGCAAAATATGGCTTATTGAATTTACTGAACTACCAGTTGAAAGACGAAATAGGAAAAGGTGTACTGAATAACGGACAAGTTTTCGTTAGTGAACTCTTTGAAATTAAGAATAAATAGTATTCAAGATGAGATCTGCGAAGGGGTCAAAATTAGAAGCAAAGGTGGAATGATAAATTAAAGGGCGAACAAGTTTCAGCGTACCTGTTAGGGAAGGAGAAAACTCTAAATCGTATGAAATAAGATAAAGAGGGATGATGGTAGCGAAATAGTAAACCCTAAAGCTATTACTATAAATATAAGGGAATATTTTGAAAACTTTTCAAAAAAGAGAAATGTGAGAAGTCTTATCAAGAAGTGTTTTTGAAATTAGTAGATAAAGTTATTGATAGGAATGAGAATGATATTTTAACCTCAGAAGTGACAGAGTCTGAAGTACTGAAAGTATTGAGGGGGATGAAGAATGGTAAAAGTCCGGGAATAGATGGTCTCACTGTTGAGTTTTACAAAAAGTTTTGGAAGGAAATAAAAACGATTTTGTAAGCATAGTAAAGTTTATTTTTAAATATAAGACCATCTCTAAAATGAATAAAGGAATAATAACGCTTACGACCGAATGAAGGAGACTTAGGTTTTACTACAAACTGGAGGCCAATAACATTGTTAAACGTGGATTTAAGATAATAGCGAAAATAATAACTAATAGATTGAAGAATGTGTTACATTTAATTATTTTCCCGCGAGCAGTTTAGTTGTGTAGATGATTTAGGTCCATTAATCAACTTGAATTCCATTATGAGAGATATTATGATTTATGCAAATAATAAGGATAAACAAGCTGCGTTAATAAATCTAGACTGGTCTAAAGCTTTTGATCGTGTGGATCACGACCTTTTATATGCTATATTGAGCAACTTTGGTTTTGATCTTAGTTTCATTCAGCTAATACAAATGTTTTATATACAGACGCTGAAAGTGTAATATGCATAAATGGTAATATCTCTGATCCATTCCCCATAAACAAATCGGTAAGACAAGGATGTCCATTTATCCATGATTTTGTTTATTATCTACCAGGAAACCCTTTTTACAGGATGATGAAAATGAAGCTTGTAGACATGTCATTGATTTTGCCAAATAATTTAAAGTTTCTGTTCTAGGATATGCTGATGATTCTGTTATCATAGTTACTAGTGATAAAGGAATATTGAATGTTTTAATATAATCACAGATTATGAAAAGGCAAGTGGTGCAAATCTGAACAGAATAAAACTTCAATTTTAGGCATTGGGAAATGGAGAAATAAATCAGCATGGCCAATAAGTGGACTGTTCATTGCCTTCATGATTCCTGTAAAAAATACTAGGTGTTTATCATAGTAATAATTATCAAGATAGTGTTAATCTCAAATTGGAGTAATCTGGAGAGTAAGATAACAAAGTGATAGGTATATTTAGGAATAGGAAGCTGACAGTGTTTCAAAAATGTATTATAATTAATTGTAAAATTTTTAGCAAAAACGTGGTATGTGTCACATGTATATACAGTTCCACAGGATTGTGCAAAACGAATACAGAGGAGTTTATTTAGATACCTATGGAATGGAAAGCTGTGAACCAATTGCAAGAAATACCGTATTTTTACCAAAGACAGAAGGTGGGCTAGGAATGATGAATATTCTACATAAATCGAAAGCCATTATGTTTAGAACATTTAACAAGATTTATATAAGTAAGTGTTATGGTTTGAAATTATGTATTTCTATTGTAAAATAAAAGCTAGTGTTTTTGATGGAAACTGAAAAAAATTATAGAGACTGTACTATTTTTATCACATCATATTATAGTGAGATGATTGATGTTTTAAGGAAAGTATATCGTTTAAAGAACCATCCTAAGGTGTCTGTTAAAGAAATATACTGGTTACTTATGAACTGTAAAGACTATAAACCAAAGGTAGAGTTATTGTACCCGCTTTTTAATTGGACGCAGATTTGGAAGTATGTAAATAATCAAGTACATTGATAAAAAGAGCAGAGATACAGTTTATAGATATGTTCATGAAATACTTAATACCAAAGATAGGCTGAATATGATGAAAATCTCGAATGAAGATAAATGTCTCTTTTGTGGCAATATTGAAAATAATATGCACATATTTTATTTTTGTCCCTCGTCAAAAAACATTCGATTTGGTTAAAGTCAATGCTAAAAAGATGTTGTAAAATTGAAACTCGATAGTTTACTAAAGATTCTTAAATTGGATTTCAAGACACCATCGAAGAAAGACGAAAACACAGCAATGGTGTTACTATCAGATTTTGTAGCAGGAGTATGGTCTGGTCGATCTTGGGTCTATTGACAGACGACCCAAACTTGATTGCTTATATAGGGAATAAAATGTCAAAAACGAAGTTTATATTGAGTAAAGTTTATGCAAATAAATTAGACAAGCTTTTTACCAAAGAATATGTACTTAATGCTATTGTAAAATAAAGAAAAAAAATAAGTTACTCAATAGGATATAAGGCTTACATAGTTTGTTATTTGTAAGGGTTGTAATTTTTTTATTGTGTATATGGTATATATGAATGTATATGAAGCCATTGTATTGATCCTACTGTAAATTTTATCAATAAAAGAAAAAAAAAAAAAAATCACCTGTAGTCCTTGCTTATTATGATCGACTACAAACAAATACAGAGCAGTTATCTTCTAGACTGCATAATATTAATATTTCTGTACTGTGGTGAAGCCTAGGGAAGCTTTTGGTCTAACAGGATTGGAATCTCCTCTGAATGCTAGCACTCTCCGAGGAACACTACCGTTTAGAAACGATTGCAAATAATGACAAATAACTTGAGTACATGTGACGAAGAGCAGCGCGTAGACACGAAATATTCTATTTTTAACTAAATTAATTACCATTTAGGCATAATCAGCAAGACAGAAATGTTCAGTGCCACAAGATCGTTTAATATCCATTTCACTATACCTTGAGGAAAACTTAAGCCCAGCTAGTGAAAATTATTCCCAAGGTAGAGTGAACTGGAAATCAAACATGTATGTATGTATGTATGTATGTATGTATGTATGTATGTATGTATGTATGTATGTATGTATGTATGTATGTATGTATGTATGTGGTCAATCCACACGAAGAAAGTGCTCCACCGGACGAGGGCAATACATTAGGAAGAGGCTTCCATTATACAATAGGAAAATTGCGATAGTTGAAAATTTATTATTCAAAACATTACAATTAAAATTCATAGAACATGGTACAAGATGGTTGAGCTACGAGAAATGTCAAAGGACTCATTACCAAACAACAGTCAACGCCTTAAAAAAGATAGTTATGTAGGGGATATCGTAATGTAAACAAAATCAACTATACACAATGTAACACATTAAGAAAGGGAGAAATGTTTACAAATCGAGGGCCTAACTGATCCTGTACTGCTGGTTAAAAATGTGAAAGACAATTGGATCTAATTTACATAACCTGAACTATAAGTACAAGCAATGTCTCGAATATGGAAAATGCGTGCAGGTTTTATAATGTTCGTTTCAGTAACGCTAGAGCAACTGAAAACTTTCTTTGCCTCATTCCAGTTAATTGGTAAATGGCATTTTTTAGTAGCCTTATTATATCCACAAGATACGTTATAACATCTTCATACTTAATACCATTGTGAATGACTGAATATTCGGCCAATTGTTCAAGAGAGAGAGAGAGAGAGAGAGAGAGAGAGAGAGAGAGAGAGACTTTCAGATGTTGGTGGTATTCTAAATTTTCCTACATCTGGAATCAAGCAATAATGTGTAAAACCAATATCGAATACTCCGACTTCTTTGTTTTGGGCCAGACAAGCAGTTTTCATGAAATGCTCATCTTAGAATCGTTAATCATTAAGCAGTTAGTGGCCAAGTTGAACTCACACTCTTCCTCAGTAGTCAGTACAGCTGTATCTGGCTTGAGCCGGTTTCTTTGTTGTTTGTCTCTCCTTTGTAAGTCATTCAATCTTCAATTTTCGGTCTAACAGATGCTTTTCCATGGAATTATTTTGCTTTATTATTTTATATGTATAGAATGTATTGAGACTAAAATTTTATATTCCATGTATTTTAAAACTGTACCTTTATTAGCCTTAAGAATATAAAATGTCGTTACGAAACACGTTGGCGTATTAATTTTTTTTAACTTTTATTAGAAAAATATTACATGTCATTTACATAAGCAAGATATTACAAAATATTACAAAAATGTATACCTGCAATATTTACAAATTACCATTGATTTTTTATATTTTGTAATTGTTCTTTAATAGCCACCTATCATAACAAAATTTGCTTTTAATAAAGGCATCTGTTTCCTCTTTTGTGTAATGTTTCTTTTTACTGACCCGAACAGCATATAAATACTCTACAATTAATACAGTGGCACTATTATGATCCTTTTTAGTCCCATAACTGAAACTGAACATTAATGTTTTCAAAAACTGTCTCTATTTATTTTACAAGTATTGATAAGCACACTTTTGAAATACCGCAATGTTGTTTTTATGTGACTACAAAAGTAAAAAATATGCAATGTGTATTTAACATCTTCATAATGATCACATTTATCAATGTTTTTAATATTTAACATTTAACATAGCCGGTTGTTGGTCGCCAAGGATCCATGTGCATATGTAAAGGCTAACTCCCTTTCCATGATACCGATGAAAAGTTTGTTTATGCTCTCCCATACCATTTTCCAGTCCAAAAGTGGATAACTCTCTTCAATTTTTGGTGTATTTTCTGGCCTTATAAATTTATAGCAGTCTTTACTATTCAAGTTTGGGAATTTTTCATACCGAGAAACTTTCCTGATGACATCAATTGCTACTGAATAAAATGGTGTTGATAAAGATTAAATTTCATTAATTTCCTTCAAATCCAACAAGAAGCCTATTCTCATCTTGCAATAGAAATTGCTCAAACCTATATCCTTTTTAATATCACTCAGAGCTGTCGAACTGAAAATCGCTAATGATTTAGAATACACATTTATTATTCCTAATCCACCTTTTTCTTTAGACAAATAAAGAGTATCTCTGCTTACAGGATGGTAAGTACCCCTCCAGACATACCGGAAAATATGTATATTTATTGAGCAATGTACTTTTTTGAGGAGACATATATTTACACTGTTAGGAAGACTTGGCCCTATTATTTTGCTGTTACTCTTCATTACCCTATATAAAGGTTCTTAAAATGTACAATATAACAGCATTGACATCGGGCAGCCTTGTTTTACAGATCTTTTAATACCAAAGGAGGAACTAATAAACCCATTTACAAAAATACGACTTTTACAATCCTTATACAAAACTCGAATCTTGACAGTTTTGTTTTGCATGAAAAATTACATCTCGAATCGTATTATTACAATTCATAATTGACCTTCCTTTTACTGCACAATATTGTTCCGGGGAGATAATCTTCCCAGTAACACATCTCAATCTGTTTGCTAAAACTTTAGCAAAAATTTTATAGTCAACATTCGGTAGGGTTATAGGTCTCTAGTTTTCCACCAAGGATAAATCTGTTTTAGCTAATAATTTGATTATACCTAAGGATTGACTATCTGACATGCATTTCATAGTGTCAATGAATTTGAACGCCTCCATAATATCAGATTTTATTATACACCAAAACTTTTTGTAGAATTCTATAGGAAGTCCGTCATATCCAGGTGATTTACCTTTACACATACTCTTGACAACATCGAAAACTTCAGCTTCCTCTAAATTTCTGCTTAACAAATGTACGTCTTCTTGGTCCAAACTAGAATTACAGAAGCTAAGAAAATAGTCATGACTTTTTTCCTGACCTGAGACCATACTAAATAATCTTTCAAAATGCTCTTTAATAAAAACAGACATTCTCTCTGTACTTTCTATAATGGAACCATCTGGTTGTTTTATGCTGGTAATGCTAGTATGATTTTTCTTTTTTTCAGCACCAAGTAGATGTGCAGACATTTTTTCACCCATTATAAGATCATTTAGTTTAGCTCTTATCTTTATACCTTCTAAAATTTCATTCTGGATGTCACAAATCCTATTTTTGAGAAGCTTAATATTGTCATATTTTATATATTTTGACAAAGAATTTTTTACACTGTAATTTTGCCCAATCCCACCATACAAGTATGTTATCAAATTTCTCTGCTTTATACACTGCCACACATGCATAAAATTTCCTTCAGTTTCATCAGAATCTAAAACTTTCACATTTAACTTCCAATACCCTGTGAAAATTTCATGTGTCAATTTTTAGGCTCAAAACAACCATACTGTTATCTGAAAAAACTTATTAGAACTGTGTCAGCAGATATTATACTATCAAATAACTTGACAGTATATATCCTAACTAATCTTGATCCATAGTTTTCACGTATATAAGTGTACTCTGGTATTCTGTTTGAGAATTTGTAATTGTCTTTCAAGGCAAGGTTTTTCACAAGAGTATTCATAGACTTAGACAACAAGGCGTTGTTATTATTACTGCAATCTCTTGTGCTTGTTATGCAGTTGAAGTCACCCCCAAAGATTAGATAATCATTATTATGTCTCAGGTAGTAGAAAATTTCATTTCTAAAGAAGTCTTCCCTTTCTGCAGATTTACTTTTACCAGATGGAGCATGCACATTTATGACAGGCATAATACATTTATTGTAACATATTCTTACACCCACAATTCTTCCATTAATGTCCATTTCATTTGTTAAAAGTTTTACACTTGTTTTATTATTTATATATATCATTGTGCCTTTTAAATTTTTTAATGGATTAAACACTATACTCGTAAAAAGAGCGAGATAACTCAAAACTGAAAAATCTTTAATTAACAGGATACCATTATTATAGTACATGATAAGGGACACAACCTTCATTTGCTTATTTACCTCATTTAAGCCATTAATATTTAAAGTGGCAACAGATAGAGCCATTATATAACCGAAAATGAAACAATTACATTTTGTTTTTCTTTTACAACCTACCTTTCCCATTCATTTTTGCTTCCCTCCTTTTTAGTGGATTTTCCTGTAGTGAACCTTAATTTACTTACAGTTTCCAAGTCTAAACTCAACTGACCTTCATGTTTGAACCTTTATCATCATTTTCCAAATCATCTTCAATATCACTTTCTTTATTTACTTCTAAATCCATATCACATTCTTCAGGCATATCATCCACAGATTCATCATTCCTATACGCTGAAGCCGCCACAATAATTTCTTCAAGACTATCCAGTTCTTCATTTTTATCATCATCAACGGGTGAGAGACTTCCAATAGTATAAGGAACACGAGGTTCGTCTTGTGAGCGAGGCCCTTCATCATCAGTTATTTCCATTACTTGAGAAGCACCTTCGGGTGCACTTTTTATTGCAAAAATGTCACTGTCACTGTCAGTATCCTTTATATCATCATTATTAGTTGTAACATTACAATCCAAGTCTTGTGATTTATCTTCTATTTCCTCTGGGTTTCCAGTAACATTATCAACACTTTGGGATAAGGGAAAAGTTAAAAGTTGTTCTACTACTTCGCATATATTATCCATCTTGTCCTTTTCAAGGATGCTAGATTCCTCTATGTCATTGCCAGTATTATTTTCGTCAGATGGTGGCTCCGCATTTCCCTCATTATCTTTCGCATGCTGAATATCAGAAGTTCCATTTCCGTCCGGTACATCACCCTTATCAGAATCCTTACCAGGCATTGCTGGAAAGTCATTCAAATTGAAAAAAATTGACTTCGGTTCGCTATCCATGTTACAATTAACTGCCATGTGAGAGTCTCTTCCGCATTTGTAACACGTCTTTTTTAGTCCAGAAAGACAACATTATAACCAAAGATATTTATGGAGGATGGGATATTTGTCTTTATTTCCATTTTCACAGTGCGTGTTCCATTTAGCAGACCACTCGCCCTCCCATGAGAAAAAGTGTTGTCTTAGATGGAGGACTTTTCCATACTGGCTGAGTTCACTAGTTAAAAGGGAGTCTTCCAAATCAAAGGGTGTATAACGTACTGATACATAAGTATATACACTGCTCAAATTAATTACTAGGACCTTTTCTCCGTCACCAAAATTAATCACTTTGTCTTCATACTCTAGTATAAGGACGTCAAAAATATTGTCCTCAAGAAATTTCACAGCAACTGTTATTTGGTATATTCTGAAATCCTCGTATGTCTTTTTCATTTATTTTCAACTTATTGAAAATAAAGGAAAAAGTTTCATAGGTATAGGGGTGTAGTTTGCCATCGCCATCAGGAAGAAAACGGAATGACGTCACACTCACATCGCCTGAGGCGATCCGAAGCTCCGGGCCTGAAAACGCCTTAGAGGGTCTGAGGCAAACTATGTTCTAAATAAAGAGTCAATGCAACAAACAGGTTAACTTGAAGCACTAACTAGTTCACTGCCATCTTACTCACAAGTTGGAGTCCAAAAACATGAGAAAGACCTCAAAATACGGCTTAAAAACCAGAAACAGAGAGGAGCCTTTCAAATGGGGATTGTATACAAACAAGGCTTCTTCTTCTTCAGCGTAATAACTGGATTATATATGAATAACGGAATTTCTTTTCGTCACCTTTACCTGATATGTACATTGCCTATAAATACACACACTTTAGATTGGTGTAGTTCCTCGTTGGACGAGTGTGTTGCGCGCTCGCCCACTGATTTGGTAATGAGAATTCGCGCCCCACTCTGCCAACGTGGAATCAGAGTTATTTGTTTATGCTGATTAGAAATTATTTTCTCGATATATTGTGGTTCGGATCACGCAATAAGCTTTAGGTCCCGTTGCTCAGTAACCAATTGTTTCCTGGCTACCTAAAAATATGTAATCCTTCGGGTCAGCCCTAGGAGAGCTGTTAATCAGCTCAGTGGTCTGGTTAAACTAAGAAATACTTAACTTTTTTTTTTTTCATTGGTGTTCGCAAAAACATTTAGGATCCGCACAATGACAGTATCTAAGATGCATTATTCTCATACTTCGCGTTATAAACAAACTAATGACTGGTTCTTACAAGCTTTATTCTAAACTGCCAATATTACTGATTAATCTGGTGTTCATATAATCCTTGAAGAGCTTCATTCTTTCCAGTTGAATCATTTAGCAGGCGATCAAGCTTAATATAATAATACTAATGCTAAATTAGTAGAATAATCTCTTCCACTGAATTGATTAAATGTACTGAATTATGATAGTTTGCCCTTATTAATTGCCAATGTTCGGTAAATCTACTCTTAGTCTAAGTAATAACTCCGCGTCGGGTATTTCTTTGGAAATTACAGTTTCCTTTAGTATTTGGGTTGCTTATGAAGTAAGTAACCCCTAGGGCCTAGTACTATACACGGCGAAATACATTGGATGCACCTTCCCAAGGGCTTGTGTATTCGTGGGACCGTTCCTTGCCGCTCGTGCAGAGTTATTGCCTAGAATTACCGTTCAGTTATATAACGAAACAGTATTTAAAAAATTGGTTAAAAAAGCGATAAAGGAAATAACGAATATTTTCAGATTTCCTCGGAATTTATTTATAAATCAAACGAAGGTAAATATGGCTAAATGAATGAAAACGAAATGAAAGCAAAACGAATATACACCATGTATGTTACCATGCTCACGAGCGCTCATCGTGTTCAATCATCGAAGTTTAGTATGAAGTTTAGCACGCAGTGGCTGATCAGGAAGTAAGCCCTTTGAAGATCTCGGTGCATCCACACGTTTAATTGTTTCATTAAAATGAAAAGGTAGTGTATCTCCTTGAGTCACACCATTTAGGTGGCAAACGTTATCACACAAAACAAAATTATTTGTAGCTTTGACATGCTTACAGAGCAAAATGAGTTGAAGAATCAAATCGAGCATCTGTTATAGAAATATATGATGATATGTTTTGTACTACATATAGTTAACCGAATTACAAAGCGTATTTTTCTGCGAATATGTTGAGTTCCAATGTTTAAAGATATAATGATTCAATGGGGACTGTCGCATTTTGTCTGAAAATGAAGGTTCACAGATAACTAATAGTGTTAGACGTTTTATAATATTTTACGCTTCTTGCATGGTTGGGTGATTTTTTTCTTTTATTAGAACAATACATTAAATCAAAATTACAGATATGTTATGGCATTTACATAACTGGCATTTTATAAATGTTCATCATATTAAGCGTATCTTGTCGTCACAGGCCATTCCAGTACGATGATATGATGTCTAAGGAAAAAAAAATCCTGTTGTGGAATACTGGAATCAGTTCCAGCTAACTGAAACCACTTCTTTCTTACAATAATAATAATAATAATAATAATAATAATAATAATAATAATAATAATAATAATAATAATAATAATAATAATAATAATGATAAAAACTTCTTACATTTGATTTGATTTGAGTTGCGTTTATTAGTTATTAGTCCCAATGTAGGTATGCTAAGTACATATATTTCATAGTGTATTCTCCTTTTTCCTTGTTAACTTTGAAGGCATATTGAAATTATTCAATGTTTCATGAGACAATATAATATTCACATATGACATTTCAACGACCAGAGACGTTATTGACTCCAATATCACACAGTTCTCATATGAGTAGCACAGAAATTTTGTTCTCTATTGTCTTTCGAATTATTTAAGCAATATCAACGAAAGGATCAGAAAGATAAACAATAAAATGAAGAGGTACCACGGAGAGACATGTTTCTAGATTAATGGCAGTGGGTCATATACCCCTCAAAAATGTCTCTTTTCGTTTCTAATGTTTCACCTTTTTTTTCCATTAGAATTCTCTGAGCGAGATATCATTGTGATTGCTGCAATTACGAAGTCGTTCCAAAAGTTCCGCTTCAACAAGTATGGAGTTTGATGGTGCCCAACTTTAAAACAGTTCGATAAATGTATAAAAGTCAGGGCAGTATAGGTAGGTGCCTCGAAAGGTAAGATGGTTGTAGCTCAATGTGTATTATGTTTTATATGAAAAAAGGACTAGAATTTATAAAAATTTTGATGTGAATTCGCTCGTTCTGTAGAAGAGGGTAGTAACATTGTGTCTGTGTAATCGTTTCTTAGTGTGTGTTGACACTAGGATTATAAAAAGCTCATGCACACACACTATATACATACATATAAAATATAACGTCGATGTAAATTCGCTCGTTTGGTAGTTGGCATTGATTCTGTGACTTCGTTTCTTTGCGAGTGTTGCCACGCGGTTCATAATTTCATGTTCCGATTTTTCTTTTAATGCGGTACAATAGGTTAGTGCTAATGTCTCGTATGATTTTTTACAGCTAGCTTGTAGGTGCATTGAATGTAAGTGGAAGACCCTCTTTCAAGCAAGTGGTATTAAACATGATGGTTGTGACAGCTGCATTCAGCTTATACAGCCTTTTTAACCTTTCTGATAATTGGGTTTTACGTGTTACTGCCTTCTGTCTTCTGAAGTTTGTCGATCTCTGTGATTGGAGGTGTGAATAGTCATACTACTTAGACTCAGCCAGCCTAGTGCTGGCACGGGCTCTTGCTTTTCAGCAGCTCGTAATGAACAGTCATGAATTGACCTGTTTCTTGTGAAAGAATACACTAATTGTGAGGTATTTAGTAATTGCTATAAAAAGTGAGGTATTTTGTTTTACTCTTAATTGAAAGGGAAATTATGTACAGAGTTCTGAAACAGACAATCTAGGGAAAAATGAAAGCAGGTTTCAGTCAGACTGCTTAGTGTTCTTTTCACAACTTTGTCAGATATGCTTAGAAGAAGACAATGTCATTGTTATGTTGCAAAACATGGAGTCAAAGGAAGCAACACGTACTGAAAGACAGATGAAGTCTATCATTTAGCATGCTCTCAACTTTCCTTCTTTAGCGTCTGAGCATCAGCTTGATGACTTTCAGGAAGAATGGAGGCCCATTATTTGGGCACAGGAGACAGTGCATCCCATGCGTTCTCAGGGAGTACCTGAAATTTGGTATAATTTAAGGAACATATTAGATGGAAATGACCAGTCCAAGTTTAGTTTATTGTCTGACTTCATATGCGGCCTCCCTGTATTGCCACACTCTTCCTTCTGTGTTGAAAGAATATTTTCCCAGCTAAATCTGGGGAAGACGAACAAACGCCGCTCTTACGATGACATGTTTGTCGCGTTTTTTGAACATGGTTTCGGTTCTAAATCCGCGCTTTTGTAATACGCCCCCAGAGAGATAGCATGATGACATCTAGTTCTAGCTAGTCTTAAATAGCCAGGTGGGAAAAGAAATCGTAAGAGAACAAATATGAAAATGATAAATGTTGTGTGATTCTATAGCGCATTTAACGTAGCGAGAAGTTACGAAAATTAAACGCATCGAAAAGGAAACATTGTTGTGGGAGAAATAGTGTTTTGTTTTTCACTCCGACTGAGAGGAAGACATGCGTCAGTGTCTCTCGAGGAGAACTTTGTGCTGTCAATATAATTAATGGCACTTATCCTGTTTTTGCCCTTCTAAGAGCACTATAGAATGTAAGTGTATAATTGTTAATTGTTTCTTTTTTACCCTCCTCCAGTAGACGATGAAAGTAAAATTAAGACTGACAATTGAAGGCTTCGGTCAGTAAACATTGGCAGACCGATCAAAGAAAGTTAAAATATTAGTAAAAGAAACAAGGCAAGTGTCAATCAAAGTGATTAACAATTGCCCTATCGCTGTTTGCTAAGTGAGAGAGAGAGTTGACGGAGCTGGTGGTCCTTTGCATACCACTGTCTTACTTTTTTTTTTTTTTTTTCTTTAAGTTTTTATTCAATAAATTATTTACAAAACATTACAATAAATCCAGAACTACATATATTTCCATCTAAAATACATTGCATTTAATGTTACAAAAATTCTTTGTGAAATATTTTAACAATTTCTCTTTCAAAATAGCCTTGATATCTCTCTGGTTTTTTATAATCGAAGCTTTTATTCTATTTATAATCAAACGTTCAGGCACATTCTTGTCTTTGAACAACCATATATTTACAATATAACTTGACAAAATTAAAGTTGCAGTGTTCCTTTGTTTCCTCGATGACTCTGGGAAATCAAAATACATAATTCTAATGAAATTGCAGTGAATAAAATTACAAAATAGCTTCAAAACTCCTTTTAACCATATTATTACATTTGCAATTCTCTTGCAGAAATATACCATATGAATATTTGATTCCTCAGCATCACAAAAACTGGCAATGAGAATCTGAATTATTTTCATTTCTTTTAACCTTTTTTTATTGGGTAATATTTCGTGAAATATTATTTATATATTATTTCCCTATCAGCAGCAGAAAGAAATTTCATGTTGATGTTTTCCCAAATCAGAGGCCAATTATAAAGGGGGTATCTACTCTCAACAGTTGGCTGTACCTTTGGCAATAAGTTCACATATATTAGTTTCTTTCTCGATTTAAGAAAGGAAAATTCTGAAAATGTTTTACATTTCCTAACTGTTACTAAGACCTCAGAATACAATAGGTGCCATTACACATGAATTGTCTCTTTGTGTTGAATTTCCGGTAAACAAGCCCTTCATATGTGAATTGTTATAATAATTTGACATAAAATTGTATTTCTCCTCACAGTGTAACTTTAAGAAAGAGGCAGCTAGAATACTTTGTGTCTTCCATAAAAGACTTAACATTCCTATCCCTCCTTCAATCTTTGACTTTGTTAAAGTGTCTCTTTTAATGAATTCACATTTTTCCCCCAAATGTAAAAGAAAATCTCTTTACTTATTAGTTTTGCATATTTGACAGGCAAAGGGTAAATATGGGAAACATACCATGTCTTTGAAAAAATCAAGGTATTGACAATAACAGCTTTTTGATGAAATGTAAGTCTTCTGTTGTGAAAGCTCGCCAAAGTATTCTTAATTTTACATAATATATTTGTCCACGAAGAATTAACAGCCATTTCGTAATTATCAGAAAATAGAATTCCCAAAGTTGTAAAAGAACCTGTATATCCTTGAAGCCATGATAAAGGCCAAACAGACCTATCACCCCATAGGGCCTAATCCAAATATTTTCGTCTTATTTTTATTTAGCATGCAACCCGTGGCTGCTTCAAATTTAGACACTAATGTGCTAATCTCCAAAATTCCCTTGTCACTGGCAACGAAAATATTTGTATCATCGGCAAACCCAAGAATTTTAAGGTGGTTATCATTTGGTAAGGGCAAGTGTTCAATACAACTATTTCTTTTTATAGCAAGATACAGAGGTTCCTGGAAAACAGCATAAAGGAGCATAGAAAGAGGGCAGCCATTGTCGGACTCCCCTCTCCACACTAAAGTATTTACCAATGTTACCATTAACAATGCAACAACTTCCAATATTCGTGTACAATATCTTAATGCAGGAAATCAGTTCATCACAAAAACCTAGTCTTTCAAGAATCCGAAGTACAAAATTAATATCAACACGGTCAAATGCTTTCGACCAATCAAGATTTAAAATAGCACCTTGAACTCTTTTCTTACTACAATAATACACAATATCTCTAATTAAAGTATTACATGTATTTATGGATCTTCCAGGCACACAAAATTGTTCGGAGACTGATAAGGTTAAGATAACTGTTTGCATTCTTTTCGCCATTATCTTAGCAAGTATCTTATAATCACAGCACAACAATGAAATTGGTCTCCAATTAGTCAAAGCACTCTCATCGGTGCCTTTCGATATGAGAGTGACCCAATGCAATACTCTGACTCTTGGAGAGATTTTTTCATTTCTATAATATTTTCAAGCAATAGCTTTAGTTCATCCTTAATATCTTCCCAAAATACCTTATAAATTCTATTGGGATGCCATCTATACCAGGACATTTATTGTTAGCAATGGAACGAATAACATCACGTATCTCTCTGAGAGATATATTCTTATGAAATATATCATTATCAGAATCAGTCAATTTTTTCTCTACAAACTGCATAAAGAAGTTTTGCATAGGTACATCACAAATGTTTTTTCCGGTAAAGTTTTTGGTAATACCTGAACACATAGTGTTCAATGGCCTGGCTATTTGTAAGAACAGTACCTTCATCAAGATTCGGAATTATGTTTCGTCTTCTGCGACTATTTCTGTCACGACCTTTTTACTATTTATTGCTCTTTGCTGTCCAAGAAGGTAAGAGGAGGCTTTTTCCCCTTCAATCCTGTCTTGAATTCTCGATCGTACTTTAACCCCTTCTAAAATCTGAGATTTTAGATTGTTTATTCTGTCTTTGAGAATAGTAATATCTGCATAATCTGAGTTTCCTGACACATTAAGTTTCATGTATTGTTTCCTTAGTTTTGCTTCAAAATAATTGATGACCCCAAACTTCTGCCTGCTAATCCTTTTACCTTCTCTGACGAAAAATTGTTTTATTTCTGGTTTCACCAAATCATTACCCACCCAATGTTACTGATATGATAGAAATTCCTTTTACGTGTTTTCAAGAATGTCCACAACCTCCTAAACTTTTCTTTAATTTCCTCGTCTTTTAGTAAACTAGTATTAAGTTTCCAAAATGAGTTTCCAATACTAATGTTTGGATTAATCTTAATTTTGCAAATGACAGCGGAATGATCAGAAAATGACACAGGTAGCATTTCGCTTGAAATTACATTGTCTTTGAGCGTTTGGCAGTACAATCTATCAATGCGCGAACCGTAGTTTGTGCGTACATAAGTATTACTGGGGTTCCCTGTTGTGCAAAAACCATACATCATTAAACCTAAGGGTCCTAATTAATCTGAGCAGTGATTTCGACACGTTTGATTCACTATTATTAGAATTGTCTCTAGGACTCAAAACACAGTTCCAGTCACCTCCCATAATAGTATGGCTATTATCATACCGTAAGTAGTAGGGCAATTCCTTGTCAAAAAGCTCTTCCCGTTCCCTTGTATGATTATGACCTGAAGGAGCATAAACGTTAACAATACGAATCTTACTACCATTCACCTCACCATGTACAGAACATATTCTAGAATCTCCACTTCTTTCAACATGCTTAATTACAAAATTTAAAGTCTTCTTGATGAGAATACAGGTTCCACCTTTACGACAAATGGCTGGATTGAAAATTACATTATACCTGTATGACAAAAACTCTATATCTTTAATATCCTTAACATTGTGTTCTTGGACTAAAAGAATGTCTATTTTGTTAAAGGTGTTAAATGAGTGTAGCATCTCTTGTTTCATTCTATCATTAATACCGTTAATATTAAGGGTGGCTATCCTAATGAATGTTAGTTATTATGAGATTTTCTTTTACTCTTTTTTGTTGCATTTTTACGTTGCTTTCGCTTTTTGTTTACTTTCATGTTTTCTACAATGCTTGAATTACAGTCCGACTCATCGGTCACTGTGGTTTCATTATCATTATTACATTTTTGACCTGCTGGTATTTCATTTTCTATTGAGCAACATTCTTGTTCTGACATCGTGTCATTAGCACCTTTATAATAATTGGAACTATTAAAGGGTGGTAACATTAAATCACCTGTTGGATTTTGTATATCATCTTGACTTCTGGAGGGGATGATTGAGTTAAATAAATCTTGACTCATAGGATGCGCTGTGTCGGTGTTACTTCTGTCTTCGTCAACGTTGCCTTCAAAATGTCTTGATTCTTCCATGACGTCACAAGATCTCATATCATTCTCACTAGGTGAAGCTTCGACAGGATTACTGTCGGGCGAACAAACGTTCGCCTCCTCGGATATTGTTCCGTAGGTTGCAACAAGAGGTACTGCATCAGTCTCAGTAGTTCGTTGTACGATGAAGCAACTTGCATTCAATACGTCTGTCCCACCATTAAGCTCTAAGGTCCCATTTATAGGGGCCAAACTGTTTTCTTCAGATACAGTTGGAGGAATGTCAATGTCATCTCGCAGGTCAATCAAATGGCAAGTCTCCATCAGCGTTTCGGATTCCGTTTGCAAGTCTGGTTGGCCGTTGGATGCTGGGTTACTTCCGACTTCGACAGGACGGTCAATTATAGAAGTGTTTTGGGGCATCCCTTCACAAGTTCGAACGTCTACTGGGTCCTGGCGGCTTACTGGCATTTCATTTCCTTTATTTTCTTGATTGCCAGATAAATGAGGGAAGTCTACTTCACTAATGATATTTAGTCTTTGTGTAATTCCAACTTCACATTCATTAGCAAAATGGCTGGTTTGCCCACAAAGTCTACAAGTTTTAGTCTGCCCTTTATAGTATATATAAAATATAAACCTTGGCACATCAACATATTAAGAATGAAGGAATCTGTCGATTAATATCCATAGAAACTGTTCTGACACCATTATCAATACCTTTGTATCTTCCCAGACTTCGAGTGTTCTTCACATAACTCACTGTTCCGTATCTGGAAAGAATGTCATTCAGCATAAAGTCAGTCATTTCAAAAGGCACATTTCGCATTGTTACATACGACCTGTAAGTTGACAAATCCTCAACTCGGATTTTTAGGTCGTCTCTTACACTGATTTCTTTGCCACCGAAATCTTCACAAATGTTTTCATATTTCTCTCTTGAGCTTAATTTAACAATTAATCTAGTTTTCCCCAAATCTGCAATGCCCTCAATTTCATCGTCCTGTATACGTAAAGTATCATCAAGAATTAAGGGAATGTCGTCTTCATAAATTGCACCCACTAAGTATCTAATACCTATGGTATTAATTCTTTTCAACCTTGGCGCATTCATTCTGGAGACACAGAAAACGGAAGTCACTGCGTCTGGTTTTCGCTGGGCACAAAAGACTGTGCGTCGTCGCCAACTTTACTACTAGCTAAAGTTGGCTATAGAGACGCCTCGAGCATAGCCCGAGGGCATATGGTTTTCCCGGCCAGGAAACCGGGGCAATGAGTCCTGCTGTTTTGCACCTAAATAAATGCTAAGTTCACATTCCTACTTTACTTAAAGG
>NC_061108.1:85306598-85311598 GCF_015104395.2 Macrobrachium nipponense
TGTGGCGTGCGTGAGTGTGTGTTGCCAATTAGTCATAAGTATTAATTCAAGAAGGGCATACTGCTGTAAGAAAACAAGAAAATAAGAAATGAAACTGGTGCTCAAAAAGCAGTTGGTGGTATATCGACTGTTCGATGAAACGGCACTAACGAACAGTCAGTACTCGCTGCGGAGGGCTGCAACTTCAATTGATATATGGCCTTCTATTTTTCCCAAAGTTTTTTTTTTTCTGACACTTCGTACCTAAAAGCCTTTCCAAAATCTTTCCCTGCTTTGAACAAATTGGTATTCCATTTTATTTGCGTGGGACTTTGGCTAGGAGATGCTATTAAAATGATAAAGTGAAGTTTTTAAAAAATATTTCTCATGACTGTCGCGTCCGTGTGTGCTTGTTTGTATATATGTATATATATATATATATATATATATATATAAATATATATATTATAATATATATATATATATATATATGCTATACATATATATATATATATATATATATATATATATATATATATATATATATATACACGTATGTATGAGTGTATATTCATATATCCTTATTTATAAATTTAAAGCTTGACAATAATCTTTAAAGAGTACAAAAATAAAAACACCCCTAAAAGCATACCCTATGATAGTAATGTTTGATAATTTTCCAGTAGATTTCCCCAAAAGTTTTGCAGTTATAATATTCTTATTCTTTTTATCATAATTCACTCATTGCTTATACTTTGGCATTATTTTCGTGAATAATTCATTTCAGTGCTGTATTGTATTTTCATTATTTACAAAGTTTTTATTACAACTTTTACTGTCTCAAACACCTCCAAATCTTTTATCAAGATTATGCCTACATTAGACATGGTTCAGCAGTTACCTATTTTCGAATTCAAAATCGTGGATCATCCCCTTATGGAGGACAACTGCGGTTTTTTTTCGTTTTTGGGGTGGGGGGCGATATATAAGACATGCCAACTAGAAGGATATGAGGAGTTGTAACTTGTACATCTACCTCCCGAATTTATTTACCCCTTCAAATCTGTCTCATCCATTTTGACAATTTAATCTTGAATTTCTCTAAATTTACTTCCTTTCCAGTAGAAACAACGGATGTCTGACGAATGAACTCTGTTGTATAATTTGAAAATGAATAAACAATTAACTATAAGAAATTGTCTTCCTGTGTAACTTAAAAATTCCTTTTGTTTCAAAAATTCACTCTTCCAAGAACTTGCGGTAATCATCTAGCAATCGCTGTAATACTAACCATGTTTGAGTTACGCTAGCACTAGCACCAGCACTGACCATGCGTTGTTGGAAACCCGATTTGGGAAATTTAACAAAAATACTAAATAGATTTAAGAACATATATGGTAGTACTTGAAGATTACCGATATAATCAATTAAACTTGTATGAAATTTTTACGAAAAAAAGTGCAAAACAAAAATAAAAAATTCGTGTTTTTTTCAGTTTTTGAAAAGAAAAAAAAGCAAAACAAAGCAATCTCTCAGAGTCTTTTGAAATATCCTCACATCCCTGAGTCCCTGAACTCACATATTAACTTTATATTGCAGGGAAAAATCCAGAAAAGGGCATATTCTGAGATACTTGAAAGTAATGTCTTTTTAATGAAATGTATATTGATTGCACAATGGTCCTTTAAATTTGGTACTAAGAAGTGTATATTAATAAGTAAATAAAGGTTTCAGGTGAATGCCTGGAAAATGACAACTTGCATCAGGCTCATACACAATTGCCATATGTAGTGTAGTAATGACTGGGGTACAAGGATCTTTGGTAGGTCATAATACACTGGAAAAGTGCATTTTTGTCAGCCCTTCAGGGATACTGTACTAAGGGTTTCCTTATGTGGGCTGTACTAAGTGTTAGAATGTGTCTGAATGTAAGGTTCACGTAGAATTGTCGAATATTTGGTGGATGTTTTCTTTCACTTGCCTATGTCTAGTTTGAGCCATGAGATGCTCAGTAGCCTAGGGCTGACAAGTGTAAAATGGGTTTGAAGAATTCAGTATATATATATATATATATATATATATATATATATATATGTATATATATATATATATATATATATATATATATATATATATATTCCTATGTGCAGGTAGTCTAATTAAAATAAACACAAATGTACACATGTATGTACAACAAAATAAATTTATTTCTTGATATAAAAAAGTAGCACACTAAATTGAAACTGACTTAAAGTAGATCCTCGTCCAAATGGTGCCGTAATACACACACAGCCTACCATTATACGAGCTGCTTGCCAAAACTGTTCCCAACTTCGTGCATTTATCGAGTTTTCAGCTCTGTACCAAAGTTGAATGCTGTCTAAATCCACCATTCTCGTCATGTGATCCCTGAAATGTCCCCAGAATTATGGTTTCCGTAGGGATGTCTGCGCAATGCATTAAAGCAGTTGTAGTTGCAAATGCTCCGTAATTTACAGAAATTCCGTCCAGGTTTAGCAAACTAAGTAATTATGTATTAACTAGAATATTTAATTTGAAAATTACGAAATATACGAAACAAAAAACACAATGAAAATAATCGTTTTGGAAGTAGATTCTGGCACCAGAACATACAAATGTGCAGGCATTGGAAAAAAAATGTATATTTCAGATCTTTCAACTTTCAAGAGCATGAGATAATAAAATGTGTATCCGTTTACATCTGTTGAAATGCTTCCCTCTTAAGAATCCTGACATAGATTCTATTTCTGAACGTTCAACATAGTATCTAATGGCACCAAAGTAAGCTAGATTCATGTGGAATGAACCAAAACAAATGAAGATGTTAACAAAGCAAGGACTCTTGAATCGTTTACTGGTTTAGCAACAGCTAAGTCATAATGCGACAAGAACGAAGTATTCCCTCACTCAGATGCTACTTGTATCATTTCGTATATAGCCAATTACTTGTTTCGGAGGTATATCTTCTGGAATGTTTGAATTCAAGCCCATAGATATAGAGGGGAAAGACTGGACAGCAACGTGACTGTCTTGTGCATGTAAGGCGCCATTGCTGTGTGATGATTCCCAGTATGGCAGCAGCAATGACTGCACAGACCAGCAGCAACAGAGTCACCTCTGGCACCCATTGATGGGCCACCAACTATGTTCCATAAAGAAACAGGATCAGAAAAGAACAAGGGATCACATTTTACAAGTGATTGACATTTTTTCATTCATGAAAATCTTTATAACTGTGTTGAAACAAATTCAAGTAAACATATATTAGATCACAGTCAACTGAAAGTCAACTACACACCTGTTCTTTGAGATAATGAAATAATGAATGTTGTAATGAGCTTTTTATTAAAGCCAGTATGAATTTAAATTTATATAACATACTAAATTAGAATGAGGGGATACTGTCAATCCATATAACCATGGTGAAGTCTGACACTTTTTACTACTAATACTACAATGGACACAGTATCATGAGTCTCAGCCCTAGGACTGTTGCAGTTTCAAGTGTTAATGAACTATTAAACTGTAATTTACCATATTATCAATAAGTTCTCAAACCTCCTGGTGTGCAGAGAACTCAGCTGAATTTGATCTGCCTGAACACAGAAAAGTAGGGGGATGTTTTTCAATTTTGCCATAATCATTTTTACCCTAAAGAATACTTCAAATTCATGATTCAAGTAAACTTTACTAACTAGCTAGTCTACCTGGGTTGATCATCAAATAATCAAGGGTAGCCTACCATAGGCTAAGGTTAACTTAGCAAAGGTAGCCTAACTTGGTGGAGCCTTCTGGAATGCTGATTCTTTTTCTTTCCGTGCCACTCCACACACTATGAAATACAACTCAAAACTTGACTAGTTAGGAAAATCTAAGTTATTCTTACAGACTAGCCTAACTTAGACTCTACAGTGTAAATAAGTATGTTGAATTATAGGTCAGTATAACTGTGACACGTTACATAGATTTATATATGTACATCCTAGTAATAAATGCATTTGACTCTGTACAAATAGCTTCTATCTCATTGTTCACATGCTTTGTTCTGGTTCTTTAAAGTACATAAACTGTATTCTCCCCCAAACCATAACTGTATGAATTTATGCAGATTATAATTACATGTATACTTCAATTAAATAAATAGTTTCTCTAATAAGATCTGAGTGGAATTGAATTGAATTGAATATAGTATTAAGGGCAAAAGCCAAGTACTGGAACCAATAAGGTCATTCAGCGCTAAAACAGAAACGGACAGTAAAAGGTTTGAAAGGCGTAACAGGAGGAAAAATTCGCAGTGGCACCATGAATCAATTTTTAAGAGAGGGTGGAAAATAAGATGGAAGAACGAGAATATAAAAGGATATACAGTAAAAGGAACAAAAGGGGTTACAGCTAGGGGCGGAATGTACACTGCAAAGAAACATAAGTAATGCCTACAGTGCAACCGCATTAGGTGTACCTACTGATGGCACTACCTCACCACAGTGAAAATGTGTGAATAGCCTCATATGTTCGACTATGTCTTAAAATGTCTGCAGGTCAGTGTAAGAAGCCTGTTGCTAATAATGCGACACGTGATATTACGACTGATTTTTGTCAATTTTGTGTTTAAGATTTCCTGACAGGAAGAAAGAGCGAGACTGCTACCTTACTTGGGTTAGAAACTGCAAAAGGTATAAAGGGCCAAAATATGGATCACGCATATTGCAGCAAGCATTTTCTGACAAATTTCGTTTTCAAACCTACTGGTATGCATGTGATTAAGTTACTGCAACAGAGTTTGAAGTCCAGAATATGCTGAGAGACAAAAATGTGGCTACCAAAGCAGATATATAATCTAACAGCAAGTAACCAGATGGGGCAAGTGGGCATATACATCAGTACTGGCAACGGCAGGATTTATAGAGCACTTCAAACTACATTATTAATTGTATCCCTATTAATAATATCAGATACAGTAAATTTTAAAATCTAATAAAAAGATTGTACAGACTACTGAA
>NC_061108.1:85316598-85324098 GCF_015104395.2 Macrobrachium nipponense
TGCAGTGTCATGGTAATATGGGCAACTGCATTTTTAAGACAGGTGAGGAAGGGTGCTAAATTTAAGTTCAAGCTGTAATTATTGGATAGTTACTTCAGTTTCGTTGTACTTTGAGTAGTAAATAATAGCTATCAATTATGCAGTCTTAATATTTATAAAATAGAAATTTTCTTACACTTAATAGTAGATCATTATTCCATGTTCATTATTATTTCACTCTCGAAGATAATGGTTTTACCCGCCCAGATTGCGTTTAGGGTCCTTGGCAAGGACTACTTACAAAAAGCGCGTTGTATACTTCACTTAGACCAATAGATGGAGAGAGGGAGGTATTTGTGGTGGGGGGTTTGGGGATATGGAGCTAGAAAATAGAGTACTTCTTGGAGTATTTAACAACAATGAAAACTATCATTAGATATCAATGTTTGTTGTGCTTTATTGCATACTCTAATTAATTTTAATATTAGGCAGAATTGCGTACGTTTGACCTGTCATTGAGATTAAATTATGGGAATTAAAAGAGAGAGAGAGAGAGACGCTTGAGAGAGACAGAGATTGTTACTCATGGTCATGTTATGTATGTATCTAGATGAGACGACATACGATTCTAATATAATCTTTTTTCCATCGCATCCCTTTTTAATATTCATTAAATTTCGTCTACTCAGAATTTTGTTCCCTAGTTGTTTTGTGTCTCAATTCACCCTATATTTACTTTTGGTTTTCTTTTAAATGCTTAATTAAAAAAGCTTTATATTTGTTGTTTACAAAGATTTACATTTATAGTGAAAGATAATTTATAATAATGTTGAAATATTTACAAATTTCTCACGTATTTATATGTGGAATATTGTTTAAACGTATCTCCCAATTGTAAATTTAAAAGCAATTTGGATCTCTGCATCCTTTCCTGAATCATAGAACTCAAGTTTTGGCCATTCTTATCACCTTGCCACAGTCCAATAATATATTCACTCACTAATATTACTGCAATATTTCTATATTTTCTAAAAATTGGCTCAGACTCAAACTTTATCAGCTTTGCAAACTAGCATAATTAATCCTATACACGCGAAATAGTTTTTGCTGAAACAAGCTAACAAGTTTTTCCCTAAAGGACAAAAGTAAAATACGCCTCTCATATTTTCAATGTTTCCACATTCGAAACAACATTGATCTCTTGATATTTTAATGAGATGCAATCTTTCTTTTGTAGGAAGCACTTCATGTGAATATTTGTACAATGTATGTCTATCATAAGGGTCAATGAATCTATTGTTTACATTCTTCCATATCTCAGTCTATGCGTAAGTAGGACAGATCGTTTCTGCATTTGATTTAAAGTTTTTTTTTTTTTTTTTTTTTTACAAAAGGATCATATATATGTGTTTGTTTTTATATCTGGGAATAACTACACCGTCATTAACATTCTAATTAGATTGACTATAATATTGAGGTAAGGGACCCGGAAAATAGTTGCGTCTCTCACACATAATCTTATTTAGCTGTAGTATACATAACAAGTTCTATACCTAAATGTTTGTGTGCAAAACATTTAAAGAAATTTTTCACAAAAAATTCTTGAGATTTTATACACGCACTGATAATAACAATTCCTATTCTTAACTTCGAAAGGTACAGAGTTTTTCTATTTATGGGCTGGTAGATCCCCTTCCAAAGATATTTAAACATACATTTCTCAATATTTCTACCATTTTCTTTTGTCATAAGCGAGGAGTGAGCTATATACCAGACCAGAAAGGACTTTTGAATTTAGTAAAAATTATCTTCTGAAATAAAGTCATTTTCCTTACACCTACCAGACTAAACTGACTTTATAAATTTATTGTAAGTTAAATCGCAGTTAACCTTCAAAGTGTCACAATAGCTGTAACAATATGTTACTCCTAGAATTGTACAGCGTACTGTACTTTCAATTCATCTACTGGGCATGACAGTCTACCTTTACATTTCCGCTTTCAAATATATATATATATATATATATATATATATATATATATATATATATATATATATATTATATATATATATATATATTCTATATTCTCATATTCAGATTTGCTCCTGTGGCGAACTTAGTTATTCTTATCAATTCAAAACACTTTATTATTCCATCGTCACAAGAAATTATAACAGATGAATCATCATCAAAACCAGAAAATGGTACTTTAAAAATGTTGGGAAATTTAGCATACATTATTAAATTATCTTTTAATAACCTATACAATGGTTCTTGGGCTATTACAAATAACATCAATGAAAGAGGGCATCCTTGCCTCACTGATTTTTTGATTGCTAAATTTTCATATATATTTCCATTAATACACATACAGTTTATTGTATCAATATGCTAAAGTGATTTAATCCAGTCTAAGAATTTTACATTGAAACTAAGTTTTCCATTACTTTATACAGTAATTGTAATTCTACTCTGTCAAAGGTTTTAGCCCAATGTAATTCTATTATAACGGCATTCAGGTTCTCTTAATTTTTTGAGTAACAAATGTCTCTAATTATCGTATTACAAAGGTTAATAGACCTTCCTGGCACACTACAAAACCGTTCCTTTGCGATAATTTTTGGCAGTATTAACTTTAGTCTGTTAGCAATAAGTTTTGGAATAAACTTGTAGTCGACATTCAGCATGGTAATGGGTCTCCAGTTAGATAAATACTGAGAGAGAGAGAGAGAGAGAGAGAGAGAGATATTTCAGCAATTCATAACACCAAGAGACAGAAGACGTTATTCAATTCTTTCAAAATCTTACCTGACGTATTTTCACAAATCACATTATTCAATTCTTTCGAAATCTTTACTGATATATTTTGTGAAATCGAAATATTTCTCCTGAAATATATATATAAAAAAAACTCAATAAAAAATCAAGAGGGAGAGATTATATAAGAACTGGGTATGGCTTCTGCATGTTGTTTTGGTCCAGATGTTGTTCGAAATTCGGAGAGAAGTCTAACGCAAGAATAGTCATCTTGATTGCTGTAGCGGTCTAATCACTGGTGAGGATGAGGATCTCTGATGATGGAGCCGAACAGCCCAAGGAAAAGAAAATGAACGAGAGAATAGCGGCCTTACGGGACACCATGAGGTGTTGCAACAGCAGTCCTGGCAGGACAGGGCCCATTCGCTCGAAGCTGAAACGTTTTTTCTGAAGGAGAACGATAAAAAGAAGAGGGAGAAACAACAGCTGGAAGTTAAAATCCTTAAGGTCACAGAAGCAAATCAGCAACTGAACGACAATGCAAAGGAAATTGGACAGAGAAACGATGCACTAAGTGAAAAGATAAGGGATCTGACTGCACAGTTGGCTGTGACATACTGCCAGCTTCAGAGGCATGAGAAATTCATATGACAGAAGGATAAAGACCTGATGCTCAAGTCAGAAGAAGCATCGCGGATGGCGAGGCTCATCCAGGAACAAAAGAAGGAAGTTGAAGAGCTCTCGAGTCGTGAAGAGGAAGGCCAGTACCCAGGGCGAAAGGAACGACCAGCAGATAGATGAGGTTCGACAACTGCGAGGACAGAAGGAGAAATTGGTTTGGGACCTGAAGAACTTTCGGGAGAAATACAGAGGCCTGGAGGAGGACAACTCTAAACTCCAGAAGCAGGTGTCTGTTCTCAGGGATGAAGTCTGCACTGGCCTCACAAATACAGATGAGATCCTGAAAACTGATGATAAAATTTGTTGTCCTATGGAAACTTTTCTGTTCATTTTGATAAAAGTTTGCTTTGTTAATCCATGAAGGAAATTGAACTTGTAGAGAAATAAAAATGGTAAAATGTTTTATTAGTGATTTATTGATTCCCAGAAGCCCAGGGAAAATCAGAGGATTCCAAGAAGCTAGAAGAAAACCAAGGGAATACTGGAGGTCCCCAGAGCACGTAGTGATTCAATGCTCTCTCTCTCTCTCTCTCTCTCTCGCTCTCTGGTTGGGCAGCTGGGGCATGGGGACAGTGGAGAGGCCAGCTTGGCGGCTGTAGCGCGGAAAGGGTGGGGAAGCTGGTTCAGGTGGCCAGGTCGCAGTAACGGTGGGGAGGCTGGGGCCGGGAACGGTGGGGAAGCTGGGGCCCGGGGACGATGGGGAGGCCAGCTGGGGTGCTAGGGCAGTGGGGAGGCTGGCTGGGTCGCCGGCTGGGACGTAGGACGGTGGGGAGGCTGCCTGGGCGGCTGGGCATGAGGATGGGAGGGAGGCCATAGCAAAGGGACAGTGTTGAGGCCAGCTGGGAGGCCGGGGTGCAGGGACGGTGGGGAGACTGGCTGGGAGGCCAGGGCGCAGGGACGGTGGGGAGGCCGGCTGGGCGGCTGGGGCGCAGGGATGGTGGGGAGGCCACCTGGGTGGCTGAGGCACAGGGACGGTGGGGAGGATGGCTGGGAAGCCAGGTCCAGGGACTGTGGGGAGGCCGGCTGGGTAGCTGGGTCCGGGAGACAATGGGGAGGCCGGCTGGCTGGCTTGGACCCTGAGACATTGGGGAGGCCGGCCGGGCGGCCAGGACCCAGAGACGTTGGGGAGGCTGGCTGGGTGGCTGGAGCGTGCGGACGGTGGGGAGGCCGGCTTGGAGGCCGGGACCCAGACACAGTGTGGAGGGTGGCTGGGAAACTGGGGCGCAGGGATGGTGGGGAGGCCGGATGGGCAGCTGGGGCACAGGGATGGTGGAGAGGCTGACTTGGAGGCGGGGGTGCAGGGACAGTGTGGAGGGTGGCTGGGCAACTGGGGCGCAGGGGTGGTGGGGAGGCCGGCTGGGCGGCTGGGGCACACGGACGGTGGGGAGGACGGCTTGGCTGCCAGGATCCTGGGATGGTGGGGAGGCCAGCTGGGCAGCCAGGTCCAGGGGACTGCGGGGAGGACGGCTGGACTGCCAAGACCTGGGGATGGTGGGGAGGCTGGCTGCGCGGCTGGAGTGCGGGGACATTTGGGAGGCTGGCTGGGAGGCCGGGGTGCAGGGATGATGGGGAGGACAGCTGGGGTGCAGGGATGATGGGGAGGCGAGCTGGGTGGCTGGGGCACAGGCTACGGTGGGGAGGACGGCTTGGCAGCTGGGATCCGAGGACGGTGGGGAGGCTGGCTGGCAGCTGTGTCAGGGGGACTGTGGGGAGGCTGGCTGGGCAGCCTGGACCGATGATGGGGAGGCTTGCTGGGCAGCTGGAGTGTGGGGACTGTGTGGAGGCCAGCTGGGTGGCCGAGGTACATGGAAGGTGGTTAGGGCCACTGGGCGGCCGGAATATGGGGACGGTGGGGAGGGCAGCTGTGCAGCTGGGGCACAGGTATGGTGGGGATGCCGGCTGGACGGCTGTGGATGAGGGACCGTGGGGAGGTCAGTTGAGTGGCTGGGGACTAGGGACCGTGGGGAGGCCAGCTGGGCAGCATGGGCCTGGGGACAATGGGAAGGCTAACTGGGTAGACAAGGACTGGGGACGGTAGGGAGGCTGGCTGTCCGGCTGGGTCCCGGGTACGGTAGGGAGGGAGCCTGGGCAGCAGAGGAAGGGACAGTGGGGAAGCCGGATGGGCAGCCGGGACCCGGGGGAACTGGGAGTCCGGCTGGGCAGCGGGGCCCTCTCACTGTCTTGTTTTTCTGCCTTGTATGCATTTCTCGTATGTTAGAAGCTGAAATATACTCTTCATTATTAAGGAAAAAACAGTCAATAAACTATTTCTTACTAATTTGATTAAATGGGGAACATCAGAGAACACGACGTTAATTCTGTCTGCAGGACAACAGGTATGTACCCACTGGTCTTTGTATGGCTTTTCTTTTGGAAAACGATGGTATTTCATATTCGAGTTTTTCGTTTTTTCACGTGTATTAGAATAGCCAAATACTGCGCAGTTACTTGGCATTATCAATGGTAGAATGAATGAATGAATAAAAAGATATATGGGCACACAGAAAGTCCTATAGTCTACCTTACGACTATGGGTAGCATATTGTTTCGATTAACCGCGTGTGAGAGACCAGGGCGCGTGGCGTCACAGTATTGATGATTCATACCCAAAGCTGCGCACTGGCTGACCTGTTGTATCTAGACCGTGTATGCACCTTAGTCTCAGGATGACTAAGCTCACTACTTTCACTTGGTTCCTGAAGAAAATCAGCATCTCTCTCAGTGTGGTATCATTCATCACACTTTTGGAGGTCCTCTTCATTTGGGCTTCCTGGGGATTGCTCATGAAATTCAAACAGTGATACCCTTCTACTTTCTCAGCTATAGCACCATATATGAAAGAGAAGCCTTGTTAGCAATGATATTCAAGTATACGTAAACATTGCCTGAAAGAGTCATTATGTCCATAAATAAACAGACATAAATAGAACTATGGATAGATAAGTAGATAGATAAATATCGTAACACTATCAAAGCGATATTATGTATATCCGAATAGGAATCACAACAATTGCTCGGAAATATCCCTCAAACAGCAAAAGCTCTAGACCTTTGACTACGAAAATAAGGTTCCTTGTTTTGGTAAAGATTTTGCAACCATTTTCTGAAAAGTCAAGGACTTTTCTTTCTCTGCCCGTTTTCCAATATTCACACAATTTCTCATCATTCTAACGGCAGGTCTTTTGTCTTTCCTGGTTCAAACTGGAATCTTTTCTTTTTCTTTATTTTTCTGTTGCCATGCAACCTGGACTAAACACGGTTACTGACCTTTTGTGTAACGCACAGTAAAGCCATATTTCATTGATGACCTACGAAATGTAATATCTGTTAATATTCATATAAACAATACATAGTAATTGAGATATCTTCCCAACCGGGTATGATGAAGTATGATTGTATATATTTATTACTGAATTACTAAAATCTAGAACAAATATGATGGTGCTTGTGAATGAATTACCAGATATTTATAGAGGAAAATACAGTAAATTACCAAGATTACGAAAAGAGAGAGAGAGAGAGAGAGAGAGAGAGAGAGAGAGAGAGAGAGAGAGAGAGAGAGGAACTCCAGATAATATTGCTTGCACAAACCTACCGTTAATTGACTGTCATTCCTGCGGCCTTTGTACTGCTTACTTAGCGGATGAATTCTAGGAAGTCTCCCGATTTCACCAAAGAGAATGACAATTACGAGACAGAATGAACAGGAGGAAATTGATATTTAAACAATATATAAGGTAACGAATAAACAAAAGATTTGATAAGGAAAAACGAAATATCTTAAGTACTTTGGGAAAATTAACATATCTCGATCATCAAATAGTTACGTATACAAGGCTTCTTGCGATGCTTGTATTGAATATTTACTGTGCAAGAACCCCCAGTAGACCGTGGGAAATATTATTCAGACCTAAAGGGAATTGAGACTAAGGCAACGAATACGTGAATAAGAAAATACGAACAACCTTATCAGCATCAATGATGAACCAAAGGAAACCCATATTGTTAATCCATTATTAATGAGTAATTTATGCATATATATGCCAACGTGAGCATAAACGGTGTCCAAGAAAGGCATAAAC
>NC_061108.1:85329098-85336598 GCF_015104395.2 Macrobrachium nipponense
AGGCATATGAATGAGAAAAGTTTACAGAAAGGTGGTATTTATACCAAGAGATCCGTCCACAAGTAAGCCAATTTAGGTCACCCCCGCTGATAACTTCCTTTAATCTTCTTAAGCGTTGGTTGAATGAACACTTCGTCGACGACATCTGAGATCCACGCCCCCTTTTGAGATGTTCATATACCTGCTTCTCTTTTATTAAGGCCGATTCCATCATTTGATCTTGTACCTGGCATGTGCTGCTATAAATTACATGTGACATATTCCAGTTTATTCTATGGTTATGTTCATTTAATATGGTTGAAAATAGCTGAGTTCTGTTGTCCATACCTAACTGACCGTTTGTGTTGTATTAATCAACTGGGGAAGTGATTTACCTGTAAATCCAATGCAAGATTGGTCACAGTCCAGGCATGGGATCTCATATACCCCAGAGTCTTTGGAGATGCCTTTTGTTGGACGTTAATCAGGGATTTGGCTAAGGTATTTGGGTAGGTAAATGCAAAAGGGTTGGATTTCCCAAGGGTGTGGGTTACTCTCTTAATCGTCTCCAGGTGAGGAATTTTTATTTTATTGTTGGGTGTGTCTCTGGTCTTGTCTTTAGGGGGTCGGTAGAAAATTACGTTGCTTTTTGAATTGCTTTCTCAAAAAGCAAACGTAATTTTTCTTTTCTCGAACCCATGGAGCCTTTCAAATCCAGGAACGTCAGTAAAAGCTTCACTGACGTTCCTGGATTTGAAAGGCTCCATGGGTTCGCGCGCCCGGGTCCAGGCAAGTCTATCATCGAGAAAAAAAAAAATTCCTCTTCGTTAAGCATATATGAAAATATATTAATTCCGAGGTAGAGCGAATTAGATATTAAAGGACATTGTAGCTCGATATATGTATATGAATCACGGAAATGTGATTTGACTTATATATATATATATATATATATATATATATAGATATATATATATATATATATATATATATATATACATATATATATATATATATATATATAATATATATATATATATATATATATATATGATATATATATATATATATATCTATATATATATATATATATATATATAATATATATATATATATATATATATATATACATATATATATATATATATATATATATATATATATATATATAATATATATATATATATATATATGTATATATATATATATATATATATATATATATATATATATATATATATATATATATATGTATGATATCTGTATATATATATATATATATATATAATATATATATAATATATATATATATATATATATATATATATATATAATATATATATAATATATATATATATATATGCTTAAAAAATCACAGTAGATGCATGTGACCTCATGAGATAAGCGAATACCACAGGAAAATGATAATCAGAAATCCAAGCGCTTTCGTCTTTACCAGGAAATTGTCAAGTAACAAATGAAATACATTTGGAGAGAAAGGTCTCAGGTACACAACAAGATCAAGAATACCAGATGGTTTATTGTCAAAAGGGTAAAAATTAAAGAGATAATCCAGGATTATTCGGATATCACACGGTCACAAACCTAAACATAGATTTAACCTTAACCGAAATTACAAAGTATCCGTACAGTCCAAAACAAGTTTAAATAAACCAAGACTTAAATTTAGAACATTTCCATTATTTGACTTGAAGCAAGATTCAATGATATTCCTTCTAACTGTGTCATTGCATGGGATTAACGCTCTTGCTTGACTCCAGTTAATAGGATGATCTAAATCTCTCATATGTACGAATAATGCATTCGATATTTCCTCAGTTCTCACAGAATACTGGTGCTGTTGGAGACGTTGTGAAAGAGATTTACCAGTCTGTCCGTTATACACTTTATCACACTTTTTGCAAGGAATTTCATATATGCAGCCTGGAAGATCTTTAGGAGAATTTTTTATTACTAAACTCTTGACATTATTATTACTGAAAACAACATTTATGTTAAAAAGCTTTGAAATTCTAGGAATACCTAAAAATCTTTCATCCTAGAGTAATTTTAGAATGTTATGCTTAATAAATTCAATGTTTTTCTGGCACTTTTCCATGCCACATCTACAAAAGTCCTTAGGTATTTAAGTTTCAATGCAATATCATAAATAGTTTTAATCTCAGCGTCAATAAACTGCGGCCTACAGACACGTAACGCCCTGAGGACGTCCCAGAAAAGACAGAGAATTTAACATTTTGATGGTGATTGGAGTAGTAATGAACAAAAGAGGCAATGTTAGCTGATTTCCGAAAACTGAAAAGGTGAAATTTCTATCATTTCTATGGACAGTTACATTAAGAAATTTCACCTATTCAGTTTTTCATTTTTCGGAAATAAACTAACATTGCCTCTTTTGGTCATTACTACTCCAACCACCATAAAAATGTTAAATCCTCAGACACTGTTCAAGGGGAAATGGGTATTACTGTGGGGACTACTGGCATGCCTGGGGCTGTTCTGCCGCTTGACTGAGGGGTTGTTCTAACGGGGGAGAAACCTTTTTTTTCTCATTGGGGGTGAACTCCCTCCTTTTTTTTCTTTGTGTCGGGGTGTTGGGGGATGGGTTTGCCCTTGACATTGAATGCTAAGATATCAGCTGATTGATTAGTTGATGAAGTGAAACGCCCGTAGAGTCTTTCTTTTAGAAAAGAGATATTTTTTTCCCCTCTTGGAGGAAGAGAAAAGGAAATGAAAGGAGAATTGAAATGCATTGTATGGGTGTATGTTTTTCTTTGTGCCTTGGAAGACACAAATATATTGGGGAGACACAGATTATTATTATTTTTTTATTGTGATGGAGAAATTACTTTGAAAATGGTGCCGAATGGTGTTGCCCGGTGCCGTAAATGGTGTTGCATCTGGAGAAATTGTATGTCATGAGGTTCAGCAATACTGTTGTATGCTATTTTGAATTTCACCCTTACTTGAGATCTTCGCAAGAGAATTGTTACTATGGAGAGTTATTATTATTGTTATTAATAATAATTATTATACTTGAGATGTGTCACGGGAGGGTTGCTTAAGTATAATTATCATTACGGGAGACATACTTTGCGAGATATTTGAAGATTAGTTGATAATTATTACAGATAATTATTCATGGAGAATTGTTACAGCGAATTAATGGGAGAAGTCTTGTGTTAATTATTTGTTGAGTTTTGTGACTTTGGAGAATATTTCAGTGATTCACGGGGACGAGTTTTGCTGAATCTTGATGAATCTGACTGAATCTTGGTGAATTGTGTTGAATCTTGTTGAACTCTTGCTGAGTTTTGTGCTGAATTTTTGGAGGATGGATAAGCATTAACATTGGTGATGTTTTTTTTTATACCGATACTGGTGATTTTGATGATAGAAAATTTTGGTGATTTTGTGATAATGATATTTCTGATACTGATTCTTTTTATACTAATACGTGGGTATTGTAATGCTATCAAGGGAGGTGAAATCTTTTTTGAATTCGGGAGGAACTAACAACACATTATTTTAGTTTTTTTTTTTCTTTTTTTATGAGTTCAGCAGATAATTGCTTGACATCTGGTGAGTTACGGGAGATAGTGAACAAGGCCGTTGGTTTTTCTTTTTTCCTTTTTTGGAAATTAGCCATCGCTGACACAAGTTTTTTTTACCAAGGGTGAATTTGAATTTGATTTTTTTTCTCCAGTTGGTGTGAATATTTTGTATTATCTCAGTTCGTGACTTAGAGTCATTGTTCGGGAACGTGTTCGTGTTTTAGCTATTGGATGCTGTAGAGAAATTTACGGGAGAATTTTTTGCATAGTTTGAATGCATACGTAGTGGCACTACATTTTTTTTCTGGTCATTTATGTTCCAGAAATTGTGAGTTTTTTTTGCACAATACATTTGTTGTATTTGTGACAACTTTGTGAGAGATAGGAAACTTGGTTAAGTTTTCTAGTGACTTATGTCGTAGTGCATATGGAGAAGTCTTGGCTAAGACACTTGAGTTCTGGCACATTGGTGATTTTTTCTAGAATCTTCTAGACAGTTTTTATTTGCCGAGTTTTTGCCCTTTTTTAGCAGTTATGCTAAACGGAGAGAGTTTTATAGTTTTTGACTATAACATTGAGTTATTCTCTGGAGAATTGGAGTTATAATTGAGATATATTTGGAGTTATAATTGAGATATATTTGGAGTTATAATTGAGGTATATTATTTTGGAGTTATAATTTGAGATATAATATATTGGAGATATATTTTTGGCCATTTTTGATATTTGCCAATGTGATATGAGCTATGTTTAGTTCAATTATTTTGCAGCCATCTTTGTTGCAAATGGAGACACATATTTGGAGATTATGGGGCAATATTTGTGAGTGTGTGAGTTAGATGCCTTGAGAGCACATTTTTTTGGAGATATATTTTTTGGAGCCTTGTTTTGTTCCACATGGAGTTATTGGGGAAATAGAGGTAAATATTTTGTATTTGCCGAAATAGAGGTGACTATTCTCTATTCTTGGAGTGGTGTTGTCTTTTTTTATTAACATGTGGCTATTGGAGAAATAAGAGAGAAATATAAGGGGGTTGGTTATTAACCAAATGGAGGAAATATTTTTATATCCGGAGTGGTGTTATTATTAATATGGTGTCTCATAATGGAGTTGGAATTAATCTTTGGCGGGTGACCCTTTTTTTTGTGGCTATGGGAGTTTTTTCGAGCCAAGAGAAGATTTCTGTGGTTCTTTCTCTTTGGTTTCGTGACTATTTAGAGGCGAGTGTCGTTACTGAATTACGAGTCCTACGGAGATGTGTGCATTTTTTATGTTCACAAGTGTGTTATTCTTGGGGGCATATAATTTGGGCAAAGTCATGTTGAGAGAATAAGTCTTTGAGACAAATTTTTGAGAACATTAGTCATATCCTGGAGTTAATTCTGTGAAATGTGTCTGTTAGACGTCTTTTTTGAGAATCATGAGTTTCCAAACTTATGTGTCTGACTGGACATACTTTGTGCTGCTGTTAGAACATACGTCCGCAGGTGATTTTCTGCTGACAAGCGATGTGATGAGCCGTGTGCTGACTTTTCCTCTGATGATGATAGATCAGAATTTTAGCAATATCTGGAAATGTTGATAATAGCATTTCACGAAAGCGCATGGGTAAGAGTTTGCTTTCTGGCAAATTCCATAACGTTACATGGAGCATTTCTTGGGAAAAACGCGGGGGAGTTATGTATATTTTACATGTATTATGTATTTTGTGATTGGGGAAATCTACTTGTGATTATTTTTTTTTATTATTTTTCTTCCTTTTCCTATGAGAGATATAATTTGGGGGATTGAGTTTAAATAGCATTTCTTTTTACCGGATGATGTGATTTTTCGGGGGTTGCTATTTACGTAAATGGGAGTTTGACATTAAGTCTCATTGTGATTAGTTATTGAGCAGTAAAGGGGTTTTTTGCTGTTAAACATTGGAGATTTTTACTGATTTTGTGGGTTGTTCAGATATCAGAGCTTGAGAGAACATTTTTGGGTCTGGGTGTGTTACGTGATTCTTTTTTTTCCTTGGGCTCATTACGATTTTTTCTTTTTTTTCTTGTGAGCACATTCGAGTTTGAAATGTGAGTACAGTAGTCCGTGGAGTTGCTGTGATTTCTGAGTTGTGTGTGTGCTGATGTGTGAGTTTGGAGAATTTGGTTGGAGAATTTGATGTTTTTTTTTCTTTGAGAGTTGTGATGATGACTTATGATTTAGTAGTCATATTAAGGGAGTTGATTGGGAGACGTTCAGTTAGTATTTCTGACTTTTTGAGATCATTGTTTGATAGAAGTAGTATGTCTGGGTTAATTTTCTTAGATTGACCAAAGACTTGACTGACATACTAACACACACCAAAAGTCATTTCCCGACGCCAGCAAGACGTCCACCAGCCGTGCAGAGAGTACTGCTGTCGTGTTGCCCAGGGTGATTACAAGAATTTCCACGTGGGTGATCGCGAGAATCCTACAGCGTGTTTTTTGGGGATCTGCAGAAGTCGTGAGAAGTCTTCTACAATGAGGGAGGCATTCCGTCTTCCTACAGCTGCTACAGTCTGCTACAGGAGCAGCTACTTGCAGACAAGCAAAGAGGGATATTCAAGAAATGCAGAAAAAATGAGAGAAAAGTTCTAGTGCTATTTGGAGATAAAGCGTGATAAGACTTTATTTTATAATGCCAGAGATGTGCAGTTATTACGTATATTTTATTTTAAGCCGGCCAGTGTGTTTTGTATTTTATAAATTTTGCTAGGCGGGGGATAGCATGGGGTGGCCGAGCTATGTAAGGCCTAGGGTTTTTGGTTAATATATTGTCCATGTGTTCTCTGTGACCTATGGAATGTGGAGAACAGTGCAGGAGCAACAACCTGAGAGTAGCTGAACCATGAGTTTCTAGGGGTGACGTGAGATAAAAATGCTTAGTTCGACAAGTCAATGTACTGAGTTTATTAACTCTTTCTCAAAGTGGCCTTTGTGAAAACTGGATGCAGCTAGAACCGTGAGGCGCTAACGAACTGTGTGTTCGTATGTGCGTGTGCGCCTCTTCCCTTTAATAGTTTCATACGCAAGTCTATGGGAGGATTTTGACAGAGGGTCTTCAAGTGAAAGGCAAGATGCCGTGGTGTTTGCCGGGGAGTTTTGATTAACTGTGTTTAAGTGTTCCGGTTGCTTGGGTGAGTGTTGAATTACTTTAGCCGAAGGCTGGCTTATTATCTGTTTGACATTTTTATGATAATATCCAATATTTAGTCACTGATTGTCAATCTTGTGTGTGACTTAACCGGGATGTGTTTCTCGTATCTTTGAAACAGACAATTCTGGCAGGAGAGGGACAAAGAGTTCCCAGAGGGGTGTAGACTTTTTGGTGACTAGACATTTTTACTATTTCTGGGGTTTGAGTTAGTCTGTAAGAACTGGATTACTTGATTATCCATTTTTTATTCATTGTTAATAAATGTTAATGTTATGATGCGACTCTCATTTTCATTACCTGTTAGAATGGAGAGAAAGAGAGAGAGAGAGAGAGAGAGAGTCTGTGTGTAATGCTGTGTGTTGGTTTGCCTTCCGTTTCGTGTCACACGCTTACCTAATGAATAATGGGGGGAATCCCCCCATTACATATATATATATATATATATATATATATATATATATATAGATATATATATATATATATATATATGTATTATATATATATATATATATATATATATATATATGATATATATATATATATATATATATATATATATATATTTATATATCTAACGGAGACCCATTACCAGGCTGAATGTCGACTACAAAATTATTGCAAAACTTATAGCTACCAGACTAAAGTTAATAATGTAAAAAATTATATCAAAGGAATAGTTTTGTAGTGTGCCAGGTAGGTCAATTAATCTTTCTAATACGATAATTAGAGACATTTATTACTCAAAAAATGAAGAAAACCTGAAAG
>NC_061108.1:85339098-85356598 GCF_015104395.2 Macrobrachium nipponense
GAGATGCGTTTAAACAATATTTCACGGATAAATACGTAAGAAATTTGTAAATATTTCCAAATTACTATAAACTATCTTTCACCATAAATGTAAACTTTTTAAACAACTAATATAAAGTTTTATTTTTTGAATGAATAGAAAAAAGGGGGCGAGGGGATAAAAAATCATTTTGGGGTCGTATGTCGTGCCATCTGGATACATAACATGGATCATGGGTAACAATCTCTGTCTCCCTCAAGCGTCGTTTATGAAGGCAATAAACTCTCTCTCTCTCTCTCTCTCTCTCTCTCTCTCTCTCTCTCTCTCTCTCTCTCTCTCTCTTTTAATTAACAGATTATGAATCACAATAAGAGGTCATAGGTACGAACTTCTGCATAATACCAAAATGAATGAACGTATGCAATCAACCACAACAAACATTAATATCTAATGATAGTTTTCATTGTTGTTAAATACTTTTAACAAGTACCCTATTTTCTAACCCCCGCCACCAATCCTTAACCCCCTCTAACAATACCTCCCTTGCTCCATCTATTGGTCCGAGTGAAGGATACTACGCTCCCCTTGTTAGTAGTCCTTGCCAAGGGCAAGGACTATAAACGGTAAGTTGGATGGGTAAAACCATTATCTTCGAGGGTTGAAATAATAGTCAACATAGAATTATGAAGTACTATAAAGAGTAAGAAAATTTCAATTCTATAAATATTAAAATCTATATAATTGATAACATGTATTCATTACTCTAAGTACAAAGAAACTGAAGTAACTATCGAGTAATTACAGTTAGAACGGAAACTGAGCACCGTTCCTCCCCTCTCTGAAAAATACAGTTGCCCATTTTACCATGACACTGCAAAGTGCTGCCATCTATCGGAGCCTTGAGGAAACATTTCTAGCCGGCTTTATTTGGATCGCTTCGTTGATTGGTTCTCTTCTTTGCCATTAACGACTCAACTGGATAGCGTCGCCTAAACTATCAAATGGTGGTTGATAAGAAACACAGTGAAAAATATGTTTTCCTTTCCCGTTTATATAAACGCCTTTTAAAAAAAAGCCATAAATTCTTCAATGCTCATCGACAAGCTAAAGTATGTTCACTATCCTACATATATGAATATGAGTAGAATACCTGACCTTCATAAAAAATGAAGGGGCATTTATTCATTTTATCTATTCACCCATGAGGAAAACTTATGAATAATTGAAAAACGATGAATTTAAAAAAATCAGAAATCTAATTTTGCTTGGAGGGTTTTGGAAGAAGAATAAAAAGTCAAAATTCTTTTATGATTAGATCAAGAGGGAAAAAGCAGTGAGAAAGTAAGGAAAAAATGAATTAAGTATTTTCAATATAAAATATGGATGAATAGTAGTAGCCGTACACACACAGGCATACGCATAACCACGCACACGCATCTATATAATGTCTTCGTTGTCAGTGTATATAAAACTCGTTCGGATCTCTTGTACCTTATTCCTCTATTCATACAGTACAGATGTCCAAAGTTCTCCTCGTCTTTATTTTTACACGTAAGAAACATCCGCCTAACGATAATTCAAACGAATTCCAAACTTTATTTTGCCTTATATTTTTATTATTCAGGCATTTTTTCTCCTGGGTAAATATCTATCTTCATCTTTGCAAGTTGTGTGTGTGTGTGTGTGTGTGTGTGTGTGTGTGTGTGTGTGTGAGCTGTATGGAGAAAAATTATGAAAATCAAATTCAATAATCTAAAATTTACTTTGATCATCTCGGAGAAACTTTCATATACAGGAGAAAAGCGAGGTCACTTGAGATTAACAGCAAGCTAGGATATCCATTCGTTCTTTGGTGAATACTTGTCCCTTTACACATGATACAGATGTCTTTCTTAAAAATTTTGTTTGTTGCTTGGATGATCTCAGTTGTATAGTCTAAATTGACACCAGTGTGTTGGATGGTACATAGATACTGAGGAAGAGATCGGACAGCCTATGATACCTAGTTTGTGACGTGCAATGTCTAGCGCCATCGCTCCGTTGATTATAATGTAAACAATGACACAACTCATATGGTGGAATGGAAAACCCTGCACTCTTTAATACGTGTTTTCTCGGCTGCCCGTCTAGACTGCCAAATGATTTTTGCACCATTTACTTTATGCAATATGTATAGCATGCCGAAATAAAAATATTTAATTTTGCTGGTATTTTTCTTTTACAGTTACGCTATAAATTTTTGCAGATATGGCGCCGTTAAAACATAATGATCATGCTGAACTGACGTCTAATTTGTTCATTATTCTTTAAATGTGATCTTTGCAGCATTTACCAAGGAGTCTGATGTAGTTTTGATACACTTGTGCAATTTAGTCGATCAATTTGCTGACGTTGTGTAACTTTCTTACCACCATAAACTACAGCTTTACTCTCTAGAGGCAGAACTAATTATTATCGTTGTGTTTCATGGGTCAAACTGACAGGCAGTAAAATTTGACAACAGCATGCTAAAATAAGTGTCATCTCCAAACTTCAACCACAGTCAAAATAATATTAATAATAGCTTACGTTCAATAGCCTGATACCTACTGACCAATATTCAATAGTCTGTACAGTCTTTTTATTGAATTTTAAAATTTACTGTATCTGATACTGTTATTAGGGATACAATTAATATTGTAGTTTGAAGTGCTGTATAAATCCTGCTGCTATTAACACTGATGTATATGCCAACTTGCTTCTTCTGGTTTCTTGTTATTAGATTATATATCTGCTTTGGTAGCCTCATCTTTGCCTCCCAACATATTCTGGACTTCAAAGTCTGTTGCAGAAACTTAATCTCATGCATACCATTAGTTTTGGAAATGAAAATGCTTGCTGCTATATGCGATAACCATATTTTAGCTCTTCTAACCCAAGTAATGTAGCGGTCTCACTCTTTCTTTTTGTCAGGCAACCACTTTCGTTCATTTTTATAATACCTCCTTTCATATTTTCGTTCTTACATCCTACTTTCCACATTCTACTAACAATTGATTCAGTGCCATTGCGAGGTTTTCCTCCTGTTAACCCTTTCAAACCTTTTAATATCAGTTTCCGTTTCAGCACTGAATGACTTCATTGGTTCCATTGCTTGGCCTTTGCCCTAATACTATATTTAATTAATTAAATTCAATTCAACTCACAGCTCTTATTAGAGAAACTATTTATTTAATTATATTATGCATGTAATTACAATCTGCATTAATTTATATTCATACAGTTGTGATTCAGGGGAGAGTACACTGTATGTACTTAGAACAAAGCATTTGAACCATGACATGGAACTTATTTGTACATCATCAAATGCATTTATTACTTGGAGGTACATATATAATGTTATGTAATATGTCGCAGTCATACTGACCTATCATTTAAGATACTTATTTACACTGTAGAGTCTAAGTTAGGCTATTCTGTAGGAAACACTTAGATTTTCATAGCTAGCCAAGTCTTGAGCTGTGTTTCATAGTGTGTGAAGAGGCACAGAAAGAAGAAAATCAGTATTCCTGAAGGTTCCACCAAGTTAGGCTACCTTTGCTAAGTCCTAGGGCTAGGACTCATAGTACTGTGTACATTTTATTACCACTAGTAGAGCAAAAACTCTCAGACTTAACCATGGTTATACAGACTGATAGTAAACACTACAGCTAATTTAGTAGGTTACATGAATTTAATGTCATATTGGCTTTAATAAAAATCTTATTACAACATTCATTATTTTATTAGTTTAAAATGCAGGTGTGTAGTTGACTTCCAGTTGACTGTGATCTAACATATCTTTAATTGAACTTTCAACAGTTATAAATATTTTCATGAATGGAAAGATGTCAATCACTTGTAAAATGTGATCCTGTGTTCTTTTCTGATCCTGTTTCTTTATGGAGCATAGCTGATGGCCCAGCACTGGCTGCCAGAGGTGACTCTGTTGCTGCTGGGCTGTACAGTCACGGCTACTGCCATACTGGGAATCAACTCATAGCAATGGTGCCTTACACGCAACAGTCATGTGACGGTCCAGTCTCTCCCCTCTATATATTTGGGCTTGAATGCAAACGTTTTAGAAAGATATGTCTCTGAAACAGGAAATTGGCTACATAAGAAATATTACTTTGCCAGCTACACAAAATGGTGTTGTGATGTAACCAAGGTATCAGCAAGTAGCATCTGAGTGAGAGAACACTTCATTCTTGGTGAATCATGACTCAGCTGTTGCTAAACCAGCAATCATAATTCAAAATCAGGATAGTCCCCGCTTTGATAACATTTTCATTTGTTTTGGTTCCATTAGATCTATCTCGATGGTTCAGTATACATCATCACGGAGAGTGAAGTCCTAGCATCTGGATCTATATCAGGATTCTTGAGAGGGAAGCATTTCAGCAGATGTAACTGGAAACATAAATTATTATCTCTTGCTCATGAAAGTTGCGAGATTTTAAACATACGTAGCAGACCAAATTGACTTTAAGTAGGTCCTTGTCCAAATGGTATCGTAATACTCACAGCCTCCCATTATACGAGCTGCTTGCCAAAACTGTTCCCAACTTCGTGCATTTATCGAGTTCTCAGCTCTATACCAAAGTTGAATGCTGTCTAAATCCACCATTCTCGTCATGTGACCCCTGAAATGTACCCAGAATTATGGTTTCCGTAGAGATGTCTGCGCAACGCATTAAAGCAGTTGTAGCTGCGAACGCTCCGTAATTTGTAGAAGTTCCGTGGAGGTTTAGCAAAATAAGAAATTATGTATCAGCTTGAAATAATAAATTTGAAAATTACGAAATATACAAAGCAAAAAACATAATCAAAATAAGATTTTCGGAAGTAGATTCTAGCGCATGAACATACAAATGTAAAGGCATTGGAAAGCACAAAAACGTATGTTTAAAATCTCGCAACTTTCAAGAGCAAGAGATAATAATTTATGTTTCCGGTTACATCTGCTGAAATGCTTCCCTCTCAAGAATCCTGATATAGATCCAGATGCTAGGGCTTCACTCTCCGTGATGATGTGTACTGAACCTTCGAGATAGATCTAATGGAACCAAATCAAATGAAAATGTTGTCAAAGCGGGGACTATCCTGATTTTGAATTATGATTGCTGGTTTAGCAACAGCTGAGTCATGATTCACCAAGAATGAAGTGTTCTCTCACTCAGATGCTACTTGCTGATACCTTGGTTACATCACAACATCATTTTGTAGAAATAGAAAAATGCGCCTTAGTCAACATACAAAAAGGCAAAGTAACGAGAACTGAAGGGATAAAGCTACCAGATGGGAGCAACATCAAACACATAGATGAGACAGGATACAAATACCTGGGAATAATGGAAGGAGGGGATATAAAACACCAAGAGATGAAGGACACGATCAGGAAAGAATATATGCAGAGACTCAAGGCGATACTCAAGTCAAAACTCAATGCCGGAAATATGATAAAAGCCATAAACACATGGGCAGTGCCAGTAATCAGATACAATGCAGGAATAGTGGAATGGACGAAGGCAGAACTCCGCAGCATAGATCAGAAAACCAGGAAACATATGACAATACACAAAGCACTACACCCAAGAGCAAATACGGACAGACTATACATAACACGAAAGGAAGGAGGGAGAGGACTACTAAGTATAGAGGACTGCGTCAACATCGAAAACAGAGCACTGGGGCAATATCTGAAAACCAGTGAAGACGAGTGGCTAAAGAGTGCATGGGAAGAAGGACTAATAAAAGTAGACAAAGACCCAGAAATATACAGAGACAGGAGAATGACAGACAGATGAGAGGACTGGCACAACAAACCAATGCACGGACAATACATGAGACAGACTAAAGAACTAGCCAGCTATGACACATGGCAATGGCTACAGAGGGGAGAGCTAAAGAAGGAAACTGGAGGAATGATAACAGCGGCACAAGATCAGGCCCTAAGAACCAGATATGTTCAAAGAACGATAGAAGGAAATAACATCTCCTCCATATGTAGGAAATGCAATACGAAAAATGAAACCATAAACCACATAGCAAGCGAATGCCTGGCACTTGCACAGAACCAGTACAAAAAGAGGCATGATTCAGTGGCAAAAGCCCTCCACTGGAGCCTGTGCAAGAAACATCAGCTACCTTGCAGTAATAAGTGGTACGAGCACCAACCTGAGGGAGTGATAGAAAATGATCACGCAAAGATCCTCTGGGACTATGGTATCAGAATGGATAGGGTGATACGTGCAAACAGACCAGACGTGACATTGATTGACAAAGTCAAGAAGAAAGTATCACTCATTGAGTGCGCAAATACCATGGGACACCAGAGTTGAAGAGAAAGAGAGGGAAAAAATGGATAAGTATCAAGATCTGAAAATAGAAATAAAAAGGATATGGGATATGCCAGTGGAGGAAATTGTTATCCCATAATCATAGGAGCACTAGGCCACGATCCCAAGATCCCTGAAAAGGAATCTAGAAAAACTAGAGGCTGAAGTAGCTCCAGGACTCATGCAGAAGAGTGTGATCCTAGAAACGGCACACATAGTAAGAAAAGTGATGGACTCCTAAGGAGGCAGGATGTAACCCGGAACCCCACACTATAAATACCACCCATTCGAATTGGAGGACTGTGATAGAGCAAAAAAAAAAAAAAAAAAATAAAATAATAATAATAATAATAATAACAACAACTTTACCTTCTTATATAATCAGCAACTAAGGTAATTATCTCCATCGAAACCTTCTCACACCTTATAGAGTAAGCCAGAACTTAATATTCAAAATATTTGGGCTCTAACGATTTTAGTTAATTCATTCGAAACATTTGAAACCGGTAATCAAAAACTAAATGACCTGAGAATGGGTTGTATATTCATTTGCATTTGTCTCTATTGCTCAAAACGTCGTTTTTCATGATTTTATTTATAAGCAAAAGGTAGCATTGCACACTTCTTGGATAATAAATCCCTGCCTTTGTAATAACTCTTTCACTCTGAAATACTTGCTTGGCAAAATTATTCTTAGCCATCGGAGTGCCAATTCTAGCCTAATATATATTACAGAAGTTAAAAAATACAGCATAAACAATTCATCTACAGAACTTCAAGCACTTTCCAGTCATTGACATTCTTTATTCACACTTCAATTCTATAAAGAAAAGTTGGTTCAAAAGTCCTTTCATTTATTTCTACTGTAAGTAGGCACTCCAGATGTCTTGCTTCACATACCTCGTATGTGACTTACTTCTCTCATTCTGTCATAATATACACATTTCATCTCACATACTTACGTGAATCAATGGCTGGGATTTCGCAATCCATATCCACATATGTTGCTTCATCTTCAAGGTATCCATTCTAATTCCTGATCACATTCATTGTCAATCATCTCCTCTGGCAAATATTTGAAACAATTTTTTATTATCTCTGCTTTTTTCACTGTTAAAACATATCTCGACTATTTTTTTTAGTTCATGGCATTCATGTTTTTTTAAGGTAAATTACCGTAATCTTTCGAATAATGATAGAGGAACATTTTCTCAGCTACGTATAAAGGTAACATTATTTGATTTCAGAATTAAGTTTATAAGTGATTTTAATGGACCATGGGAAGTAAAGAAAACAAAAGTAAGAAACTTGATCGAGATACATTTACAGAAAATTACACTGGAATTAATTATTCATTCAGTAAACTAATATAATATCACTAAAAGAATTATAAACTGTTGGAAAACATCAAGTTTTTATGTCGATTTATAGACATTATCTGTTCCTTTCATTTAGAATTTACCTGCGTTTCCTCATTCATAAAACCTTTCAGTTCTCTTTATTATTTATTAAATTGGACTCGGATCGATATTATAATAGAAATATGATTCTTTTGTTGTATGAGAAACGGCGAATAAAACATTTGGTAGACATGAGGTTAATCTAATACTAACGGAGGAAATATTAGTATCTCATACAGTGGCAATTTGAAATTTTTTAAAAGCAGTTGAAAATCCTGATGATTTATTTTGTTTTATCTGTATAATTTTATTTTTAAATTTGCAACAGTTTTTCCCTATTCAATTGGCATTATATTTTCAAAACCTTTTTCTTGGTCTACTCTCAGTCCTCGAAAATAGTCGTTGAAGTTACAAATATTCTGGGTACCTATTTCTTATATTTGATATATATATAATATATATATATATATATTAATTATTTATATATATATATATATATATATATCACTAGCTGACCAACTTATTGCTGCCTGTTAAGATAGTTGCTTTACTGTCAAGTTCAGTCCCTTTACTGTTAAGATAGTTGCTTTGGTTACATTGCCCAGCTTTTTGAATTTTATATTTCACCCCTTCTGACCCCCTGTTCCTATCGGGGCTGAACTTGACCTTGGACTTAAAGGACATTATCTGGAGTGTCACTATTCAGCTCAGCAACCTCGAAAACTAAGGATTAGCCACTATTATCTGTTATTTTCAGTTATTTTTATATATCACCATCATCCCACCCCCACCCCTTTGGTTCCAGAATGATGTCTTACACCCACAGTATTCTTTCCAAATAGGAAGTCATGCGAATACTGAAATTAGGTATGATAAGCCTGCAAAGTTTATTTAGTTACTAAGTCTACAGGCAGCACCAGACCTGTTTCAGGCAAGCCCTTCCCATCCCCACCCACTTTGGTGCTTTTATTGTCTTAACCCCACATGTACCAATTCTTAGTTGAATTTGCTCCATGCATTTCAGAGTTATGCTGGAACATACACACACATTCATACTTCATCCCATTGATATATATATATATATCTATATATATATATATAGATATATATATAATATATATATATATATATAATATATATATATATCAAATGGATGTATATATATTATACATATATATATATATATATATATATATATATATATAGTATATATATATATATATATAATATATATATATATATATATATATGAATAACTTGATCACGAAGTATATAAAACGTGATGCTATGTATAAATAAAGGTTTTTTTTTTTTGCCATGAAGGAAAAAAATGAAAAAACGAGTTGGCCGAGTACTTTCAGTCCTATTCGGACCCTTTACTCAGTAAAGGGTCCGAATAGGACCGAAAGTACTCGTCCAACTTGTTTTTTATTTTTTTCCTTCGTGGCAAAAAACCTTTATTTATATATATATAATATATTATATATATATATATATATATATATATATATATATATATGTATTATATTATATATATATATATATATATATATATACATATATATATATATGTATATAATATAATATATTATATATATATATATATATATATATATATATATATTATATATATATATATATATACATACATATATATATTATATTATATATATTATATTATAATATATATTATATATATATATATATATATATATATATATATATTATATATATATATAGATATAATATATACTATATATATATGATAGATAGATTAGATAGATAGATAGACAGATAGCTAGTGAACTGAAAGTTGAAGGAATGGATGAAACACTGGCCATGACTTGTCTCTACTGATTCTCAGAGATTGGCCTCTGCTGGTGCAACCCCTACACTGATGGACCACTCCCCTATCTCCAACAAAGGAGGTATGGAGCATGATTCGGATAGCAGTAATGAAACATCATCTCCTGCTGCTAAAACTACTAAGTGTGATACCTCATCTTCTAAATGAGAAGCTCTAAATTGTTCCCTGCCTCAATCTGATAGTCAGAGTGTACTGACCATGACTACAAAACATGTTCTCACTGCCTTTGCTCCCAGTGCTGATTACATGAAGCCTCTATTTATGGAAAATTCTGGGTTAATGTGAAGCTTCACTGGCTCTTGATGGGTTACCAAGTTGTTCAGCCTTGATCGGGAGTTGGCTGAAGTTAAAATGTCTGTGGTTACTTCTCAATTTGTATACATATCGAGACGTCACCTGGACATTATAGATAGGGTCAAGGGTGGTGAGGTTCTGTCAATGGTGTTAGATGTTCAGGATGCTGTAGACAGGTCCTTTAAGTTCCCTACATATCTCATGACTTGATATCCTGTGGATTTAGACCCTTTATTAGCTAAGGAACTGGCAGGGGTATACACTGCACGTGGCTTTCTACAGGATGGGAAACCCATCAATTGTCTTGTTATCACTTGGAGCCACCTAGATCTGCCCCTGCCCCATGTTAACTTCTTCCTCCCTTGTGTAACATCATGTGAACTATGCAGGATGCCGGACGAAAAGCCATGATGTTTCCAATGCTGGGGTATTGGTCACGTCTCACAATACTGAGCTGCTCCTGAGAAGTGTGTGGCTTGTGTTGCCCTCATCACCACCCTGTACCAACCTCAGTGGCTGACACTGCCTTGGCTTCAATATCACGCTCGCTACCTCTGCCTGCACTGGACACCTCAAATTAGAAATGCCCGAAATGTAAAGAGTCTGGAGTCAACGTGTGGCATGGCTGTGACAGACAATCACATAGTGCATCGAACAAGCACATTGCAGAACTGTTGCCACCACCATCAATCCCACTCACTGTTGCTGCCTCCTCGCAAATGTCTATACTTCATAATGCCGTAGGGGTCCTCAAGACTTGGTGGGACTCCCTTACATCACGTTTTGAAGCCATTGAGTCTTGTTTAGAGAGAATGAACACTTGCATCGATAGTCTTGTAGCCTTCATTGACAACCTGACTTCTAAATTTGCTACTAAAAACATCACACTGCAGTCTCTCGTTGAAGCTCAGGCTGTTATCACATCAGTCACTTCACTCACTGAGAAACTTGACTCTCTTGCCACACATCTTGAGAGTGTTACTAACACCCATACAGGACCTTATCCATGTGACATGCCACCCATTCATGCCCATGCCACCACTGCCTCCTTGTCTGGTTGCCGACCTTCCAAGGGACAGTTTCGATAATCACAATGGGAATCTACTTCTGAGACATTCATTGAAATTAACTGACCCACTGGAGCACTGGTGGATCTACGCACACACAAGGTAGTGCTTTCAATCACATCTTGATATGTAGACTCGTACCTTCCCGATTCAAGTGTACAACTGTTCCCACACTCTTCTCTGATCATGTTCTCAGCATCCATTATTCCCTTCTCGCTACACCTACTCCAATACACACTCACACTTACATTGCAATCCACCTAGTTACCATACTGCTCCCATCTCATATATGAGTAACCTTCTTCCTACATTTGACTGCCACCGCCCTGAGAAACTTTACTAACTACTTGTTAGTGCCACACTAGATAATACAATTTCTCAGGCAGAAAAGGCAATGAATGATGGCTTTGCCCTCATGTGATGACCAAGTCATGGGAACTCTGCACCATTATCAGCTATCAAGAGATTCCTGGCACAAATTAACGGACAGTATCAACCATCAAACAAATGCCGGTTCCATGTGACACCTCATCAACAGGATTGTGAAGAAGAAACCCCCAAAAATCTTCCTCCACAGCCCTGCTCAGTACCCACAGGACCTCATTAATTAGTGGTCAACAAAGACAGAAATCATCAACCTTCCAGCTCATATACAAGACTCTCTCTCCACACAAGAAAACCACCATGTCCTCCATCTCAGTACCACCTTACTGAGCACTGATGAAGAGGACGATGTACCCATAACTGAGGAAGAGCTACCCCCTTCCTTAGCAAGGAGTAAGAAGTCATCTGGTGCCGATGGCATCACCTATACAGTCCTTCGCATACACATAAAAGTACCTGGCAACCGTCTCCTCCAGCTCTACAACCTCTGCCTCAGCCTAGGATATGTGCCTCAAGCATGGCCTTATTGTACAATTGTGCCCATCCCCAAGCCTGGCACTGACAAATTCTAGCCTATCTCCCTCACCTCACGTTTCTGCAAGGTATTTGAACAGATTCTATTCTTACGCCTTATGTTCTGGCTGCAAGATAAGCTTTCGCCTAGACTATACGGCTTCCTACCTCAACACGGAACACACCATTGTCCCATGGAGCTCTACACTTGTCTCACCCTGACCAGTGCTGTAACCTTCATTGATTTGAAAAGTGCATTTGATGTCACAAACAGTGAGATCATTCTAGACCAGCTCATTGATTTTGGAATCAAAGGAAACCTTTTGAGATGGATACATGATTATCTACGAAATAGCATCTCTCACATGCTGTTTAAAGGAGCATTGAGCACTGCAAAGAAACTTGAACTCCATGGAGTACTTAGTCCATTTCTGTTTAATATTCTTCTTAATTAATTCTTTCCCTACTTACTGTCACTGATAACACAACCATCACTTGCTACACAGACGACATATGCATTCACTCAGGATCTCTGGATCACTTGCAACGCTTCCTCTCCTCCTTCTATGACTCAGCATCCTCCTTTGGTCTCATCATCTCCCAAGAAAAAAAGTAGAATTTTCTCCCCAAGCCAGTGAGGTATCTGTCAGAATTAACTGTGGGAAAAATATTGTACCTCTGTGCATGCAGTATCTTTACTTGGGAGCGCCAGTGAGGATAACACCTTCTATTCCAGCAAGACAGCGAGTATATCTCATTGTTCAAGATCTGGCGGCAATCTCGTACACTCCAGTCCCCAAGACTGACTTCCCTCAACTTCATTGACAATGAACATTGAAGACCATAGACATACTGTCCTCGTCCCTTAGTGTAGCCCACCACTACTACACGGACGGTTCCCTGCAACGGGACGGCAGTGCTGGATGTTCTGTTTTCTCCCCAACCTTAGAACCCCCACGAGAGGGGTGGACAGGCCATCGCCTCCCAAAGTCATCTAGCTCCACATATTGTGAACTGTATGGTTTTTTAGACTAGATGCAGTTACTTTAATCACACGGACCAGAAACAACAGCTTGATCATTTGAGACTCGCATCCAGTACTCCGAGCCCTCTCATCACACAAACCAGCATACCAACACCTGGTTACACAAATACTTGACAACTAGACACAACCAACTTGAGCTCACTGGTACTACACTTCCTGTGGATTCCCTCTCATGTAGGACTTCTGGCTAACAGCACTGTTGAGCGTCTCACAAAGGCTGCCTGCCAACTGGATCCTCCAGATGCCGATGCTCCCACTCCATCTCTTTTGTGTTGCATGAAGATGGCATACCCAGCTGCCTGCTCACCCACCCATTGTTATAGTAATGCCAAGAGGGCCACCAGTGTATCAATACAGCACTATGACCACTTCCTTCCTCACCAACACAAGTATCGCCGCAATGGACTCATGAATCATCAAAATAATGTTGTATGTGCGCCTCTTCGGCTGGGTTGGCGACCAGTTTGGCCTCACTTTTCCTCCTATAGGTTATATGACGTGCCCAACGTCAACACCCTGGAACACTATTGCCTGGAATGTCCCCTTGTTACTAACTTATTACCACAAACATTCACAGTAGTTGATATATGTAAACAATTATTGACAGATAGTAATTTGCTTGATGAATTCTCATGCACCATCCTCACTTTGGTGGATATTGAACAAGCATTACCTTTCATCAAATTGACTACATTGTGATATTGAATAAAGATTGTTATAACCTACCTGTAATGCCACTGAAACATTTGTAGCATAGATTGATTTCATTTACCTTGGGCTAAATTACCCAAAATGCCATATTGTTGAATTAGGAACCTATTGACTACATTTATTTTGGTGTAATCTGGAATAAGGACTAGAAATTTATCATGTGCATAAATTTAAATTTTAAATTTCATTTTGTATTCCATATGAATGAATTCTTTTGGTATAACCTAATTACTATATAGATGTAATTCTCTCTCTCTCTCTCTCTCTTAACTCACAGATTAGAATCATGATAACCGGTCATACATACGAACTTCTCCATAATTCCAAAATGAATTAGTGTATGTAATCCATCACAACAAACTTTAATATCTAATGATAGTTTTCACTGTTAAATACTTCAACAAGTACTCTATTTTCTAACCCCATATTCCCAAACCACCACCACTGATACCTCCCTTGCTCCATCTATTGGTCTGAGTGAAGTAGCATACAATGCTCCCCTTGTAAGTAGTCCTTGCCAAGGACCATAAACAGCATGTTGGGTGGGTTAAACCATTATCTTCGGGGGTTGAAGTGAAAGTCAACATGAAATTGTGATCTATTATTAAGGGTAAGAAACTTTCAGTTTTATAAATAATATGATCTACATAATTGATTACATTTATTCATTATTCTAAGTACAACGAAAGTTAAGTAGCTATCGAGTAATCACATTTAGAACGTAAACTGAGCACCATTCCTCCCCTCTCTGAAAAATACAGTTGCCCATTTTACCATGACACTGCAAAGTGCTGCCAACTATCGGGGCCTTCGAGAAACCTTCCTAGCCGGCTTTATTTGGATTGCTTCGCTGATTGGCTCTCTTTTTTGCCGTTATCGACACAACTGCCTAGTGTCACGTAAACTATCAAATGGTGGTTAACAGGAAACAGTAAAAAAAAATGTATCGTCCTTTCCCGTTCATGTAAATGCGTTTTATATGAAGGCATACATTCTTCAGTGTTCACCGTGAAGCTAACTGTAATCACCTCCCATGTCTATGAATATGAATACAATACCTGACCATCAAAATTGAGTAGTTGTTTATTCATTTTATTTATTTTTCCATTAGCTTACGCACCAAACAAGACTAGAAATCACTGAGGAAAAACGATAAATAATGAAGAAATGATGAATTTGAAAATATCAGGAATGAATTTTGCTTGGGGGGGTTTTGCTAAAAAAAAAAAAAGGAGGTCGTAATCTTACAAGTATATATATATATATATATATATAATATATATATATATATATAAAATATATATATATATATATATATATATATATATGTGTGTGTGTGTGTGTGTGTGTGTGTGTGTGTATGTATGTACGTATATAGTTTAATTGGAAAATATTTCCAAAATTTTGCTTTGTTTTTTTGTAGAAAAAATGTAATATATTCCATGAAATTGACTATCTCAGTCAGTTAAACTTCAGATCACGCGTTTCCTTTTAAAGCTCAGTTGAAAAAAAATCTCGGTTAAAATTGTGATTTCATTTCCATATTTCTGAAAAGTGATCATTGTCCTGTCTTCACTGAACCAGATAACTAAACATGACAATATAAATTAACTGCATAATAACTGTCTGATATATTTGTTAATATTATTTTAATGTTTGCCACAAATTTATATGCATACACAAATGCATGCAAAAAAGTCTGCTTTTTAATTACTTTAGCTTAGCTTCTCTTATATCTAAGTAGATGATATTAATTCAGGAATGGGTAATTTCCCAACAGTTTTATATTTAATGCTCGTCATGCTAAAGTTTTATTTTTTATATATTACTAGCTGACCAACATGGCGCTGCCTGCGCAAACTTTGAATGACACCTCATAAAACTCTTTTGCTCTCTCTCTTTCCCTCTTTCTCCTCCCTAACACCCCCTCTACCCTCTCTTTCACTGAAGTTGGATGTGAAGGGTATTGGAAATGTCACTATTCAACTTACCAAATCAAGAACTATGTATTAGACCAATGGTGGCCAGACTTTTCGACTCCAAGATCTACTCTAAGGACTGAAACTCTTTTATGATTTACCATACTACGTAATCATATATTACTACATGGGAAAAAATTGCAAATAGTGCCATAGTACGATAAAAATTAGTACAATTGTATCATATATATATACATATATATGCTTGTGTTCTTGTTTATATAGGATTATGGGGGAATAGCAATCGACCAAACAAGTGGGCACAATCGACTAGTAGATCTCGATGGACTGGTAGATCACGATCGACTGGTAGATCGCGATCGACTGTTTGGCCACCTCTGTATTAGACACTACTATCTGTCATTTTCGGTTATTTTTGCATGCCTCCCCCTTCCCACCCTAACTCTCTTTGGTGCCAATGATGTCTTAAGCCCCACTTTATTCTTTTCCGGATATTAAGTCATACATATACTGAAGTGAGGTATGACAAACTGGCAGAGTTCATTATTTTACTAAGTCTACTGGCAGACCAGCCCCGTTGCAGGGAAGCCCTATCCACCCCCACCCACTTTGGTGGCCTTTGGTGCTAGTAATGCCTTATCTGCACATTATTCTTTTCTAGATATTAAGTCATATGTATACCAAATTTCGTTGAAATTGCTCAGTGCGTTTCACAGTTATGCTGGCACATACACACACACATGCATATATACATCCTTATATATATATATACATATATATATATAAATATATATATATATATATATATATATATATAAATATATATATACATAATATATATATATATATATATATATATATATATATATATCATATATATTATATATATATGTATATATATATATAGTATATATATATATATATATATATATATATATATATATATATGAGTGTGTCTGTGTCAAAGTTCTTAGATCCCATGGTAGGCTATAGTAACCGTCACCCAATTCATCCACTGCTATCCAGTCTTCCAGCATTTATGATTTAACATGTTATAGTTTTATTTTTGACTAAATTTCTTCATATTATAAAAAAATTAAAAATAAATTTAATTTATTGATTGTAAAGGAATGGGACGAAGGATGGTTGCGTAAATTGTTGTGATATAGGAAATAATAAATGTTAAATGCAATTATTTATGATGTTCACATTATTGGATAACAAGCTGTATAAATGCGAAATCTATGAATCTTCATCATGCAGAGCCCCAGGATCACCAGTTAGTAATGAAGACTTGAAAATGTCAAGGACAAGGATAATATGGAAAGTTACATGTATACGTTATCTGCGGCTATAACATGAATGGTACCATACAACGAGAACAACACAAACTATTTTTTATAGCTTCCTCAGGAAGCCTCAGACATGAATGGGATACTGTTATCCCTGAATGATTGCACTGAACTGTTCTCATTTTCCAAGTTGCTCCTATTCCTCGAATTAAAACTTGTGGCACCCCAATACGAGGAGAGCTCCTGGCCATTACTCCTGCAATCATAGAATTAAGGTTCCACTCGATCACATGTATTTGACCGAAAAGGTATTATGACGACTTCCTAGTATCCCAGTTGGAGCTCAATAAAGCTCCCCCCCCCCCCCCCCCCCCCAACTTCTCTCTCTCTCTCTATCTCTCTCTCTCTCTCTCTCTCTCTCTCTCTCTCTCTCTCTCTCTCTCGCTTTGCTGGATTTTGTGATATTTGTTAGTCTGATAAAAAGAAAGTGAATATAACTGACTGCATATATGGGAAGTTGGACTAGTTAAATTGCTCCTACTAGTCAGGCTGGATGCTAGTCTTCAAACAAATTTCAAATATAAAATACTCTTCTTCATATTTAATTTCTTCTAGAGACTGTTGAAATCACACAGTAATTCTAACGTTA
>NC_061108.1:85370415-85402915 GCF_015104395.2 Macrobrachium nipponense
AAATCATAAAAGAGTTTCAGTCCTTAGAGTAGATCTTGGAGTCTAAAAGTCTGGCCACCGCTGGTCTAAGGGACATAGTTCTGATTTGGTAAGTTGAATAGTGACATTTCCAATACCTTCACATCCAACTTCAGTGAAAGACAGAGTAGAGGGGGTGGTTATGGGAGGAGGAAAGAGGTGTCATTCAAGGTTTGCGCAGGCAGCGCCAGGTTGGTCAGCTAGTAATATATCAAAATAAAACTTTAGCGTGACGAGCATTAATTATAAAACTGTTGGAAAATTACCCATTCGTGAATTAATATCATCTACTTAGATATAAGAGAAGCTAAGCTAAAGTAATTAAAAAGCAGACTTTTTTGCATGCATTTGTGTATGCATATAAATTTGTGCAATCATTAAAAAAAAAAAAAAAAAAAAAAAAAAATAATATTAACAAATATATCAGACAGTTATTAGCAGTAATTTATATTGTTCATGTTTAGTTATCTGGTTCAGTTGAAGACAGGACAATGATCATAAATATGGAAATGAAATCACAATTTTTAACCGAGATTTTTTTTCAACTGAGCTTTGAAAGGAAACGTGTGATCTGAAGTTTAACTGACTGAGATACTCAATTCATGGAATATTACATTTTTTCTGCAAAAAAAACAAAAAAACAAAGCAAAATTTTTGAAATATTTTTCCTATTAACTATATATAGATATATATATATATATATATATATATATATATATATATATATATATATATATATAATACATATATATATATATAAATATAGTATATATATAAAACTTGTAAGATTTTTACCTCCTTTTTTTCTTTTTTAGCAAAACCCCCCAAGCAAAATTCATTCCTGATATTTTCAAATTCATCATTTTTTAATTATTTATCGTTTTTCCTCACTGATTTCTAGTCTTGTTTGGTGCGTAAGCTAATGGAAAAATAAATAAAATGAATAAACACCTATTCAATTTTGATGGTCAGGGTATTGTATTCATATTCATAGACATGGCAGGTGATTACAGTTAGCTTCTCGGTGAACACTGAAGAATGTATGCCTTCATATAAAACGCATTTACATGAACGGGAAAGGACGATACATTTTTTTTACCGTTTCCTGTTAACCACCATTTGATAGTTTACGTGACACTAGGCAGTTGAGTCGATAATGGCAAAAAAGAGAACCAATCAGCGAAGCAATCCAAATAAAGCCGGCTAGGAAGGTTTCTTGAAGGGCCCGATAGTTGGCAGCTCTTTGCAGTGTCATGGTAAAATGGGCAACTGTATTTTTCAGAGAGGGGAGGAATGGTGCTCAGTTTACGTTCAAAATGTAATTACTCGTTAGCTACTTTACTTTCGTTGTACTTAGAGTAATGAATAAATGTAATCAATTATGTAGATCATATTATTTATAAAACTGAAAGTTTCTTACCCTCAATAATAGATCACAATTCCATGTTGACTATCACTTTAACCCCCGAAGATAATGGTTTAACCCACCCAACATGCTCTTTATGGTCCTTGGCAAGGACTACTTACTAGGGGAGCATTGTATGCTACTTCACTCAGACCAATAGATGGAGCAAGGGAGGTATCAGTGGTGGGGGTGGAATTGTGGTTAGAAAATAGAGTACTTGTTGAAGTATTTAACAATGAAAACTATCATTAGATATTAATGTTCGTTGTGATGGATTACATACACTAATTCATTTTGGAATTATGCAGAAGTTCGTATGTATGACCGGTTATCATGATTCTAATCTGTGAGTTAAGAGAGAGAGAGAGAGAGAGAGAGAGAAAGAGAGAGAATTACATCTATATAGTAATTAGGTTATACCAAAAGAATTCATATGAATACAAAATGAAATTAGAATTTAAATTTATGAACATGATAAATTTCTAGTACTTATTCCAGATTACACCAAAATAAATGTAGTCAATAGGTTCCTAATTCAATAATATGGCATTTTGGGTAATTTAGCCAAGGTAAATGAAATCAATGTATGCTACAAATGTTTTAGTGGCATTACAGGTAGGTTATAACAATCTTTATTCAATATCACAATGTAGTCAATTTGGTGAAAGGTCATGCTTGTTCAATATCCACCAAAGTGAGGATGGTGCATGAGAATTTCATCAAGCAAATTACTATCTGTCAATAATTGCTTACATATATCAACTACTGTGAATGTTTGTGGTAATAAGTTAGTAACAAGGGACATTCCAGGCAATAGTGTTCCAGGGTGTTGACATTGGGCGCGTCACATACCTACAGGAGGTAAAAGTGAGGCCAAACTGGTTGCCAACCCAGCCGAAGATGCGCACACACAACATTATTTTGATGATTCATGAGTCCATTGCGGCGATACTTGTGTTGGTGAGGAAGGAATTGGTCATAGTGCTGTATTGATACACTGGTGCCCTCCTTGGCATTACTATGACAATGGGTGGGTGAGCAGGCAGCCGGTATGCCATCTTAGTGCAACACAAAAGAGATGGAGTGGGAGCATCGGCATCTGGAGGATCCAGTTGGCAGGTAGCCTTTGCGAGACGCTCAACGGTGCTGTTAGCCAGAAGTCCTACATGAGAGGTAATCCACAGGAAGTGTAGTACCAGTGATCTCAAGTTGGCTGTGGTCTAGTTGTTAAGTATTTGTGTAACCAGGTGTTGGTATGCTGGTTTGTGTGATGAGAGGGCTCGGAGTGCTGGATGCGAGTCTCAAATGGATCAAGCTTTTGTTTCTGGTCCGTGTGAATTAAAGTAACTGCATCTAGCTCTAGAAACAAAACCATACAGTTCACAATAAATGTGGAGGGCTAGATGACTTTGGGAGGCGATGGCCTGTCCACCCCTCTCGTGGGGGTTCTAAGGTTGGGGAGAAAACAGAACATCCAGCACTGCCGTCCGCTGCAGGGAACCGTCCGTATAGAAGTGGTGGGCTACAGTAAGGACGAGGACAGTGTCTATGGTCTTCAATGTTTCATTTGTCAATGAAGTTTAAGGGAGTCAGTCTTGGGGACTGGAGTGTACGAGATTGCCGCCAGATCTTGATCAATGAGATATACTCGCTGTCTTGCTGGAATAGTGTTATCCTCACTGGCGCTCCCAAGTAAAGATACTGCATGCACAGAGGTACAATATTTTTCCACAGTAAATTCCTACAGATACCTCACTGGCCTGGGGAGAAAATTCTACTTTTTTTCTTGGGAGATGATGACCACAGGAGGATGCTGAGTCATAGAAGGAGGAGAGGAAGCGTTGCAAGTGATCCAGAAGATCCTGAGTGAATGCATATATCGTCTGTGTAGCAAGTGATGGTTCTGTTATCAGTGACAGTAAGTAGGGAAAGAATTAATTAAGAAGAATATCAAACAGAAATGGACTAAGTACTCCATGGAGTTCAAGTTTCTTTGCAGTGCTCAATGCTCCTTTAAACAGCATGCGAGAGATTCTATTTCGTAGATAACAGCGTATCCCATCTCAAAAGGTTTCCTTTGATTCCAAATCAATGAGCTGGTTTAGAATGATCTCACTGTTTGTAACATCAAATGCACTTTTCAAATCAATGAAGGTTACAGCACTGGTCAGGGTGAGACAAGTGTAGAGCTCCATGGGACAATCGTGTGTTCCGTGTTGGGGTAGGAAGCCGTATAGTCTAGGCGAAAGCTTATCTTGCAGGTGTAAGAATAGAATCTGTTCAAATACCTTGCAGAAACATGAGGTGAGGAGAGAGGCTAAAATTTGTCAGTGCCAGGCTTGGGAATGGGCACAATTGTACAATAAGGCCATGCCTGAGGCACATATCCTAGGCTGAGGCAGAGGTTGTAAAGCTGGAGGAGACGGTTGCCAGGTACTTTTATGTGTTATGCGAAAGGACTGTATAGGTGATGCCATCGGCACCAGATGACTTCTTACTCCTTGCTAAGGAAGGTGGTAGCTCTTCCTCAGTTATGGGTACATCGTCCTCTTCATCAGTGCTCAGTAAGGTGGTTACTGAGATAGAGGACACGGTGATTTTCTTGTGTAGAGAGAGTCTTGTATATGAGTCTGGAAAGGTTGATGATTTCTGTCTGTGTTGACCCACTAATTAATGAGGTCCGCCTGTGGGTACTGAGCAGGCTGTGGAGGAAGTTTTTTTGGGAGTTTCTCTTCACAATCCTGTTGATGAGGTGTCACATGGAACCGACATTTGTTTGATGGTTGATGCTCCGTTAATTTGTGCCAGGAATCTGTTTGTAAACAATGTTGTAGAGCAACTAGATCATCTCTTGATAGCTGATAATGGTGCAGAGTTCCCATGACTTGGTCATCACATGAGGGCAAAGCCATCATTCATTGCCTTTTCTGCCTGAGAAATGTATTATCTAGTGTGGCACTAACAAGTAATTAGTAAGTTTGTTCTCAGGGTGGTGGCAGTCAAATGTAGGAAGAAGTTTAGTCATATATGAGATGGGAGCAGTATGGTAATTAGGTGGATTGCAATGTAAGTGTGAGTGTGTATTGGAGTAGGTGTAGCGGGAAGGAATAATGGATGCTGAGAACGTGATCAGAGAAGAGTGTGGGAACAGTTGTACACTTGAATCGGGAAGGTAGAGTCTACATATCAAGATGTGATCGAAAGCACCACCTTGTGTGTGCATAGATCCACCAGTGCCTCCAGTGGGTCAGTTAATTCAAGAATGTACTCAGAGTTGATTCCCATTGTGATTATCGAAACTGTCCCTTGGAAAGGTTCGGCGACCAGACAAGGAGGCAGTGGTGGCATGGGCATGAATGGGTGCATGTCAACTAGGATTAAGGTCCTGTATGGGTGTTTAGTAAACACTCTCAAGAGTGTAGCAAGAGAGTCAAGTTTCTCAGTGAGTGAAAGTGACTGATGTGATAACAGCCTGAGCTTCAACAAGAGATTGCAGTGTGGTGTTTTTAGTAGCAAATTTAGAAGTCAGGTTGTCAATGAAGGCTACAAGACTATCGATGCAAGTGTTCATTCTCTCTAAACGAGACTCAATGGCTTCAAAACATGATGTAAGGGAGTCCCACAAGTCTTGAGGACCCCTACGGCATACGAAGTATAGACACTTGCGAGGAGGCAGCAAACCAGTGAGTGGGAATTGATGTGGTGGGCAAACAGTTGTGCAATGTGCTGGTTCTATGCACTGTGTGATTGTCTGTACAGCCATGCCACACGTTGACTCCAGACTCTTTACATTTCGGGCATTTCTAATGTGAGGTGTCCAGTGCAGGCAGAGGTAGCGAGCGTGATATTGAAGCCAAGGCAGTGTCAACCACTGAGGTTGGTACAGGGGTGGTATGAGGGCAACACAAGCCACACACTTCTCAGGAGCAGCTCAGTATTGTGAGACGTGACCAATACCCCACCATTGGAACATCATGGCTTTTCGTCCGGCATTCTGAATAGTTCACATGTTATTTAGACAAGGGGGGAAGAAGTTAACATGGGGCAGGGGACAGATCTAGGTGGCTCCAAGTGATAACAAGACAAATTGATGGGTTTCCCATCCGGTGAGAAAGCCACATGCAGTGTATACCATCTGCCAGTTCCTTAGCTAATAAAGGGTCTAAATCAACAGGATATCAAGTCATGAGATATGTAGGGAACTTACAGGACCTGTCTACAGCATCCTGAAACATCTAACACCATTGACAGAACCTCACCACCCATGACCGTATCTATAATATCCAGGTGACGTCTCGATATGCATACAAAATTGAGAAGTAACCATAGACATTTTATTTTAACTTCAGCCAACTTCCCGATCAAGGCTGAACAACTTGGTAAACCCCTCAAGGAGCCAGTGAAAGCTTCACATTAACCCAGGATTTTCCATCATGTTTTGAAACATGTAATCAGTCATGGTCAGTACACTCTGACTATCAGATTGAGGCAGCAAACAATTTAGAGCTTCTCTTTTTAGAAGATGAGTATCACACTTAGTAGTTTTAGCAGCAGGAGATGATGTTTCATTACTGCTATCCGAATTCATGCTCCCATACCTCCTTTGTTTTTGTAGATAGGGGAGTGGTCCATCAGTGGTAAGGGTTGTACCAGCAGAGGCCAATCTCTGAGAATCAGTAGAGACAAGTCATGGCCAGTGTTTCATCCATTCCTTCAACTTTCAGATTCACTAGCTATCTGTCTATCTATCTATCTAAATATATATATATATATATATATATATATATATATATATATATATATATATATATATATATATATATGAATACTTGATCACGAAGAATATACAACGTGATGCTATGTATAAATAAAGGTTTTTTGCCAACGAAGGCAAAAAAAATGAAAAAAGCAAGATAGCCAAGTACTTCGGTCCTGTTCGGACCCTTTACTGAGGCAAACTGATTTTACAGAGAACAACATAGTCAAAAGAAGGCTTAATATACAAACTGACACTACAAGATTAGCCATAAGGGCGATTTTCACTCTACAGAAAGGAGGAGCCGCCTGAGGCTAGCCACACCTTGAAGGATACACGCAGTAAACAAGTGATTCTTCCAGGAAACAGTACATTTTGAAAACACGGGAGCATATCAATTTAATATCATGAATTTTTACACAAATTTTCCCCCCCCAAAAATTATTTTAATGAAAAGACGAAAGAAAATATAAATATATATATCGAGCAAGAGAAAGAGGGAGAGAGAATATTGAACCAGAGAGAGAGAGAGAGAAAAAAAAATACTATATACATGTGGGACTAATTTATTAGTTGTTCATCTTACAATATGGGTTCCAAATGGTACATTCCCAGACTAAGATTTAGGTTGTTTTTATTAGTGATTTGTATAATTGCCGATTCCAGTAAATTTCTTGAAACATAATCATTAGATCTAGCAATTATATATATATATATATAAATCTATAATATATATATATATATATATATATATATATATATACTATATATATATATATATATCTGAAATGCATGGAGCAATTTCAACTAAGAATTGGGTACATGTGGGGGTTAAGACATTAAAAGCACCAAATGTGGGTGGGGGTGGGAAGGGCTTGCCTGAAAACAGGTCTGGTGCTGCCAGACCTGTATATATATATATATATATATATATATATATATATATATATATATATATATATATATATATATCTGAAATGCATGGAACAATTTCAACTAAGAATTGGTACATGTGGGGGTAAGACATTAAAAGCACCAAAGTGGGTGGGGGTGGGAAGGGCTTGCCTGAAACAGGTCTGGTGCTGCCTGTAGACTTAGTAACTAAATAAACTTTGCAGGCTTATCATACCTAATTTCAGTATTCACATGACTTCCTATTTGGAAAGAATACTGTGGGTGTAAGACATCATAGGAACCAACCAAAAGGGGGTGGGGGTGGGATGATGGCGTATATAAAAATAACTGAAAATAACAGATAACAGTAGCTAATCTTAAGTTCTCGAGGTTGCTGAGCTGAATAGTGACACTCCAGATAATGTCCTTTAAGTCCAAGGTCAAGTTCAGCCCCGATAGGAACAGGGGGTCAGAAGGGGTGAAATATAAAATTCAAAAAGCTGGGCAATGTAACCAAAGCAGAGAGAGAGAGATAGTTTTTACCGGTTGTTATTAGTCTCCTCCATGGCAGCAATAGGTTGGTCAGCTAGTGTGTGTATATATATATATATATATATATATATATATATATATATCTATAATTATATATATATATATATATATAGTATATAATATATATATATATATATATATATATATATATATATATATATATATCATCATAAGAAATAGGTACCCAGAATATTTGTAACTTCAACGACTATTTTCGAGGACTAGAGTAGACCAAGAGAAAGGTTTTGAAAATATAATGCCAATTGAATAGGAAAAACTGTTGCGAATTTAAACAAAATTATCCAGATAAAACAAAATAAATCATCAGGATTTTCAACTGCTTTTAAAAAATTTCAAATTGCCACTGTATGAGATACTGATATTTCCTCCGTTAGTATAAGATTAACCTCATGTCTACCAAATGTTTTTATTCTGCGTTTCTCATACAACAAAAGAATCATACTTCTATTATAATATCGATCCGAGTCCAATTTAATAAATAATATAGAGAACTGAAAGGTTTTATGAATGAGGAAACGCAGGTAAATTCTAAATGAAAGGAACAGATAATGTCTATATATCTACATAAAAACTTGATGTTTTCCAACAGTTTTTAATTTAATTCTTTTAGTGATATTATTATGTTTTACTGAATGAATGATTAATTCCAGTATAATTTTTTGTGAAATGTATCTCGATCAATTTTCTTACTTTTGCTTTCTTTACTTCCCATGGTCCATTAAAATCACTTATAAACATAATTCTGAAATCAAATAAGTTACCTTTATACGTATCTGAGAAAATGTTCCTCTATCATTATTCGAAAGATTACGGTAATCCCCTTTTCCTTAAAAAAACATGAATGCCATGAACTAAAAAAAATAGTCGAGATGTTTTAACAGTGAAAAAAGCAGAGATAATAAAAAAATTGTTTCAAATATTTGCCAGAGAAGATAATTGACAATGAATGTGATCAGGAATAAGAATGGAAACCTTGATGATTGAAGCAACATATGTGGATATGGATTGCGAAATCCCAGCCATTGATTCACGTAAGTATGTGAGATGAAATGATATATTATGATAGAATGAGAGAAGTAAGTCACATCGAGGTATGTGAAGCTTAAGATATGGCTGGAGTGCCTACTTACAGTAGAAAATAACTGAAAGGACTTTTGAACCAACTTTTCTTTATAGAATTGAAGTGTGAATAAAGAATCAATGACTGGAAAGTGCTTGAAGTTCTGTAGATGAATTGTTTATGTTGTATTTTTAACTTCTGTAATATATATTAGGCTAGAATTGGCACTCCGATGGCTAAGAATAATTCTGCCAAGCAAGTATTTCAGAGCGAAAGAGTTATTACAAAGGCAGGGATTATTATCCAAGAAGTGTGCAATGCTACCTTTTGCTTATAAATAAAATCATGAAAAATGACGTTTGAGCAATAGAGACAAATGCAAATGAATATACAACTTATTCTCAGGTCATTTAGTTTTTTATTACCGGTTTCAAATGTTTCGAATGAATTCACTGAAATCGTTTAGCGCCCAAATATTTTGAATATTAAGTTCTGGCTTACTCATTTAATATAAGGTGGTGAGAAGGTTTGCGATGGAGATAATTACTTTAGTTGCTGATTACATAAGCAATAAGAAAAATATTAAAGTTTAAAAAGCTATTTGAGTATAATTACATGGTACAACTTATAAATTGGTTTTCAAGAATTCAGTTACAAATGAGAAGGTAAAGTTGTTGTTGTTATTATTATTATTGTTTATTATTATTATTATTATTATTATTATTATTATTATTAGATTATTATTATTATTATTATTATTATTATTATATTATTATTATTATTATTGTACTTAGGAAGCAGACCCTCTCTCAAGCATACTTTATTAAAAGTAATGGCTACTTCAGCAGCGTTACACTTGTAGAGATTCTTCTCATTTTGCGAATAGCGGCTTTTTCTGCTACTTAAACAGGCGCCTATAGAGGTCATGGTAAAATACAGGGTCAAAATAGTCATCAAGTCATTAACGATTTTCCTCTCTCTCTCTCTCTCTCTCTCTCTCTCTCTCTCTCTCTCTCTCTTTCTTAAGCGAGCTTTCGTCTGGAGCTGCCAGACATCCTCGGGCGGGAAGATGAGGGTGGGACTGATCTTAGTGCGGTGTCCGTCCTCGTTTATATCTGTGTTGACAGCAGGGGGTCTGCCCCATGCTTGTCTCCTATTGGCTGGTGGCGGTGAGTTCTTGTTTATAACGAGGACGGACACCACCCTCAGCTTCCCAGCCCGAGGATGTCTGGCAGCTCAAGACGAAAGCTCGCTTTAAGAGAGACCTTACAGACCTTACAGACCTTACAGTTCGTTCGGGTTGCGCCAGGTCCCTCAGTGTGAGGCGCCTCTAATGTCTACCAGAGAGTTGCTAGTACATCTTCCGGTATATTTTGCATCTTCCAATCTTGGATGGTCTGGGATGCAGTTTTAGATATTTGTCGAGCTTATTCTTAAACACATCTACGCTCAATCCTGATATATTCCTCAGATGAGCTGGCAACGCATTGAATAGACGCTGCATTATCGATGCTGGTGCGTAGTGGATTAATGTCCTGTGTGCTTTCCTTATTTTTCCTGGTATAGTTTTGGGCACTATTAATCTACCTCTGCTTGCTCTTTCTGATATTTTTAGTTCCATGATATTTTCTGTTATTCCTTCTATCTGTTTCCATGCCTGAATTATCATGTAGCGTTCTCTTCTCCTTTCTAGACTATATAATTTTAAGGATTGTAGTCTTTCCCAGTAGTCTAGGTCCTTAACTTCTTCTATTCTAGCTGTAAAGGACCTTTGTACACTCTCTATTTGTGCAATATCCTTTTGATAGTGTGGGTACCATATCATATTGCAATATTCAAGTGGACTACGAACATATGTTTTATAAAGCATAATCATGTGTTCAGCTTTTCTTGTTTTGAAGTGCCGTAACAACATTCCCATTTTTGCTTTACATTTTGCCAACAGAATTGCTATTTGATCATTGCATAACATGTTCCTATTCATCATCACACCAAGGTCTTTAACTGCTTCCTTATTTGTGATTGTCTCATTATTAGGTCCCCTATATGCATATAGCTTTCCTTCTCTGTCTCCGTAAATTTATTGATTCAATTTTATCAGAGTTAAATACCATCCTATTTACCTCTGCCCATCATATACTTTTGTTAATGTCTCTTTGTGTAGCGTTTCTATCTCTTCATCACAAGTAATTTCTCTACTTATTCTTTGTGTCATCAGCGAAACTACTCACTACCGAATCCTTAACATTACTGTCTATGTCTTCAATCATTATAACAAACAATATTGCAGCTAGCACCGTACCATTGTGGCACACCGGATATTACCTTGGTTTCATCCGATTTCTCATCGTTTGCAATAACTATCTGTTTTCTGTGTGTAAAAATTCTTTTAACCATCTTCCTACTTTATCTACGATATTGTGTTTTCTAATTTTCTTTGCTAATATATTATGGTCTACTTTGTCAAAAGCTTTTGCAAAGTCTAGATAAACCACATCTGTTTCATTTCCGCTTTTCATATTTTTGAATATGTTCTCATGGTGGACTAACAGTTGGGTTTGTGTACTTTTTCCGGGTACGAAACCGTGTTGTCCTATATTAAACAAATTATTTTTTATTAAATGTTTCATAATATTTTTCTTCATTACCCTTTCATACACTTTCATAATATGTGATGTTAGACTCACAGGCCTATAATTACTTGCCTCTAGTCTTGATCCACTTTTGAAAGTATGGGTGATATATGCTAATTTGTGCTCATCATAAATCTTGCCTGTATCTACACTTTGTCTTAATTAATATTGCAAGTGGCTTTGCGATAGAATGAACTACTTTCTTTAACAAAATAGCAGGGACTCCATCCGGCCCTGCAGCAGCTCCATTTTTAATTTCATTAATTGCCTGCACATCAGCTTCATTAATTTCTATGTCAGCTAAATATTCACTATTTTCTTCCCTTACTTCTATATCATTATCTTCATTATCTATTCTAGGGTGAATTCTCTCTTATATCGTTCTGCCAGTATGTTGCAAATTTCCTTTTTTTCATTCGTTAATCTCCCTTCAATTCTCAGAGGGCCTTTCTATTCTTCTTTTATTCATCTTCTTCGCATATTGAGTATAATAGTTTTGGGGTTTGCTTGATATTTAAAATAGGGTTTTTTCTTCCAAGTCCCGTTTTTCATTTTCTTTTGATTGTATAATCTTTTGTTCTGCATTTTCTATCTTACTTTTTAGTTCTATAACTTTCCATGCATTTTTTCTTTTGCAAGACCTTTTTTCCACTTTCTGATTTTCTGGAACAAGATCCTTCTGTCTCTTGGTATGCATGAATGATGTTTACTTTTCTTCTTCGGTATATATTTTTCCACTATTTTCTCCAATATTTTATATAATATCTCCGTATTTACCATTATGTCATCAATTACGAAAATGTTATCCCAATTCTTGTTTAATTCTTCATTAATTTTCTGACCATTTTAATAATTTTTACTGTAGAGTGTATTTTCCATATCCTTCCCACTTTTTCATTTCTTGCTTATCTCTATTTTCACTTGCTTTGGAATGAACTGTTAATTCTATGACATTATGGTCTGAAATACTCGCATTATAAACTATTATTTCTTTAACATAATTCATCTCGTTCACAAATACTAGGTCTAAAGTATTTTCCTTTCTTGTTGCAGGTGATTTATTTGTTGAATGTTGTATTCTAGTAGCATATCTAATAGCTTTTCAAATTGCCTCTTATCTTCTGCACTACTATTACTCTCTTTTTTTTATATGTATAAGTACAACCACAATCTCCTATTCGTTCTTTCCATTCTACGAAAGGAAAGTTGAAGTCACCAGATAGGAGAATAGTCCAGTCTTGTGATTTCTACATATTATCATCCAATTTTTCAATTATTAAGTCAAACTCTTTAGTATTAGGAGTCTATATATTACTATGTTTCATCAATTTTTTCAGATTCAAATTCTACCGCTATTAGTTCACATTCTGAGTTACTATATTTCTCATATATGTTTTCCTTGTTTTTTGTCTTTCCCATATGATTGCGGTTCCCCCTTGATTCCTATTTTTTCTATCTGATCTATAAGTTTGGAACCCTTTTATTTGATCATCATTCCCAGTCTCTTGGGAATACCATGGTTTCACTTATATTCATTATATCTATTTTCTTTTCATTTTGGGTTAGTTCTTCTAAGTACCTATTTTTCTTTTTGAGTTACTCGTAACTAAACCCTGCGCATTCATCACTATGATGGTTTTGCGTGTTTTCTCCTTCATTTAATAATGGTAGTAATAAGGATTTTTCCCATGTCTCTTTACCTGTTCTGGTATGTTGTTCTTTTATTCATTTCCAGAAATTTCTGACATTAAAAAATCCAACTTTTCCATAATATTTGATCTTCCTTCATCATAATTATTCATTTTGTGTCTTGAATCTGCAATAATTTTCACCGTTTCTGCAATATCCTCTTGCATAATAAATACAGTTATTATCTCTTGAGTAGAATTTCGGAGCTGATGCTTTGAAATTTTTGCTGACACCTCTGCATATCTCATTGGTGGTTCTTTGCTTTTAAAATCCTTTTACCTGATTCTTGATTTCTCTCTTTATTTGTTTTTTCTTTCTTATTTTGGATTTTATTACTTGGTTGGTTATTTATTTGATTATGATTCATGGCTACAGGGTGCATATATTTTGTATTTTTGTCGAACTTACATCCTTTTCCTCTTTTAGGTTTTTACATATTTTGGATGCAGATCTCTGCAATCATCCCCATATCCATCTAAGTATGCACATTTACCATATATTTCATAGTTTTTGACATATCTTAGGATGTTTGTAGTAACATCTTTCTCCAAATCTGCAATTCCCTCTTTTCAAAAGGTTGCAGATTTTGTCTTTCTTGTCTATTTTTTTCCTCTTTTCCCGTCATTGTGTAGATCTGGGTAGAGCCTCTTCGGGATTTGCTTTTTCTGTTGTCATATCGTAATTTATTCTTCGTAGGTATGCTGCTTTATTGCCTCATATGTAGTATCAATGAGTATCTCTGCATCCATACTTTTATCTTGTTCTTTGTTTTCCTTATTTTTTTTTCTGTCATTTCATTTTTTTTTGTTTACTTCTCTTCCGTTTTCCTCTTCTTCTTTTTCTTCTTCTTCTTCTTCTTCTTCCTCTTCTTCTTCATCCTCAACTATTTTGTACATTCAATCTTGATTTAATAACATTGTCTATCCATGATAGACATGTTGAACAAAAAATTCTTGTATCTTTTCTCAAATCTTGTATACCTCAGCACACTGTGGATGGGTCGGAATGTTGCATGCAGCACATTTTCTGATTAGGTTTTGTGGATTGACTATGCTATACCAAACCTACACAGTTTGCATGCTTTTGGCATTTCTTTTTCCTAATGCATCAATTAGGATATTCACAAGATTCACCTTCTTCATTTTCTTTGTCGGAATATGTTGGTTTATGTATATTTTCTTTATGAGTCTCTTGACCACTTGGATTTTATTTGGAACTTCTTCAATTATTTTCAAGATGTTTTTCATTAGATTTGTTCCAGTTTTGAAGGATTATATCCTTCTAATATATCTATGAATGCTTTTGTATCTTTTTGGTTAGGACTGTTGCTGATTTGCATAGATGAGAAAATGCCAGTTCCCTTCCTGCTACCTCATCGTATTGCGAATCTGCTAAACACGCCAAATTACGCCACCTCTTCCCGCACGTTGGAACTTACTGCCATCTTGTTCTGATTTATAGTATTACACTTGATAAACTAACTTAGAAGACGCTTTATCCTACTATTTTTCACACTAATCTTATCACCGTAGTTCACGAACACTTCTAGATATTTCTCAAATTCTAGTCGTATGTTAAACTTGTGATATCTGTTGATTAATCTGACTTCACGCGGGTACGTCTCCACCAAGCAAGATGGCTACTACGAGAGAGAGAGAGAGAGAGAGAGAGGAAATCGTTAATGACTTTGATGACTATGGTATCATAGTTTATCTGTAAAATTCAAATATATACACCTATTTTGACCCTGTATTTTACCATGACCTCTATAGCGCTCTACTAGCCTGTTTAAGTAGCAACCGAAAAAGCCGCTATTTCGCAAAATAGAGAAGAATCTCTACAAGTGTAACGCTGCTGAAGTAGCCATTACTTTTAATAGGAGTATATTATTATTATTATTATTATTATTATTTTATTATTATTATTATTATTATTTATTATTATTATATACTCGTTATGTAAGTCCAAAGTGCCCTCCTAACTGGAGATATGCAAAACAAAGTTCCCAATGAGATCATCGTCTTCAAGCCTAAAATGTTACTGAAGTAAAAGAAGGAAAATAATTTACAAACTAGACTGGTTAAATTTCCAAGTTGAATACATACTTTCATAGAGAACAATGAAATTCAGTGGATCTATATAATTCATTAAAAAGTGCTCTAGTGCAACAATATTTTTTTTTTCTCATATATAAACTATTAAACAGAATGATACCTACTCATAGGTATATCAAAACTATATATATATATATATATATATATATATATATATATATATATATATATATATATAATATATATATATATATATGTATATGATATATATATGATATATATATATATATATATATATATATATATGATATATATATATATTTATATATATCTATGTATATATATATATGTATATATATATATATATTATGATATATATATATATATAATATATATATATATATATATATATATTATATATATATATATATATATATATGTATATATATATATATATATATATATATATATATATATATGTATATCCTATATATACTATATATATATATATATAATATATATATAACAAATAAATTTTATTTCTTGATAAAAAAAGTTGCACACTAAATTGACTTTAAGTAGGTCCTCGTCCAAATGGTATCGTAATACACACAAGCCTCCCATTATACGAGCTGCTTTCCAAAACTGTTCCCAACTTCGTGCATTTATCGAGTTCTCAGCTCTATACCAAAGTTGAATGCTGTCTAAATCCACCATTCTCGTCATGTGACCCCTGAATGTACCCAGAATTATGGGTTTCCGTAGAGATGTCTGCGCAACGCATTAAAGCAGTTTGTAGCTGCGAACGCTCCGTAATTTGTAGAAGTTCCGTTGGAGGTTTAGCAAAATAAGAAATTATGTATCAGCTTGAAATGATAAAGTGAAAATTACGAAATATACCAAAGCAAAAAACATAATCAAAATAAGATTTTCGGAAGTAGATTCTAGCGCAGGAACATAGAAATGTACAGGCATTGGAAAGCACAAAAACGTATGTTTAAAATCTCGCAACTTTCAAGAGCAAGAGATAATAATTTGTGTATCTGGTTACATCTGCTGAAATGCTTCCCTCTCAAGAATCCTGATATAGATCCAGATGCTAGGACTTCACTCTCCGTGATGATGTGTACTGAACCTTCGAGATAGATCTAATGGAACCAAAACAAATGAAAATGTTGTCAAAGCGGGGACTATCCTGATTTTGAAATATGATTGCTGGTTTAGCAACAGCTGAGTCATGATTCACCAAGAATGAGTGTTCTCTCACTCAGATTGCTACTTGCTGATACCTTGGTTACATCACAACATCATTTTGTGTAGCTGCCAAAGTAATATTTCTTATGTAGCCAATTCCTGTTTCAGAGACATATCTTTCTAAAACGGTTGCAATCAAGCCCAAATATATAGAGGGGAGAGACTGGACCGTCACATGGCTGTTGCGTGTAAGGCAACCATTGCTATGAGTTGATTCCCAGTATGGCAGTAGCAGTGACTGTACAGCCCAGCAGCAACAGAGTCCCACTGGCAGCCAGTGCTGGGCCATCAACTATGCTCCATAAAGAAACAGGATCAGAAAAAAGAACACAGGATCACATTTTCAAGTGATTGACATCTTTCCATTCATGAAAATATTTATAACTGTTGAAACAAGTTCAATTAAAGATATGTTAGATCACGGTCAATTGGAAGTCAACTACACGCCTGCATTTTAAACTAATAAATAATGAATGTTGTAATAAGATTTTTATTAAAGCCAATATGACATTAAATTCATGTAACCTACTAAATTAGCATGTAGTGTTTACTATCAGTCTGTATAACCATGGTTTTGTCTGAGAGTTTTTGCTCTACTAGTGGTAATAAAATGTACACAGTACTATGAGTCCTAGCCCTAGGACTTAGCAAAGCAAAGGTAGCCTAACTTGGTGGAACCTTCAGGAATACTGATGTTTTCTTTCTGTGCCTCTTCACACACTATGAAACACAGCTCAAGACTTGGCTAGCTATGAAAATCTAAGTGTTTCTTACAGAATAGCCTAACTTAGACTCTACAGTGTAAATAAGTATGTTAAATGATAGGTCAGTATGACTGTGCATATTACATAACATTATATATGTACCTCCAAGTAATAAATGCATTTGATGATGTACAAATAACTTCCATGTCATGGTTCAAATGCTTTGTTCTAAGTACATACAGTGTACTCTCCCCTGAATCACAACTGTATGAATATAAATTAATGCAGATTGTAATTACATGCATCATATAATTAAATAAATAGTTTCTCTAATAAGAGCTGTGAGTTGAATTGAATTGAATTAATTAAATATAGTATTAAGGCCAAAGGCCAAGCAATGGAACCCATGAAGTCATTCAGTGCTGAAACGGAAACTGAAAATTAAAAGGTTTTAAAAGGGTTAACAGGAGGAAAACCTCGCAATGGCACTGAATCAATTGTTAGTAGAATGTGGAAAGTGGGGTGTAAGAACGAAAATATGAAAGGAGGTATGATAAAAACGAACTAAAGTGGTTGCAGCTGCGGGCCAAAGGCATGCTGCAAAGAACCGTAAGAAATGCCTACAGTGCACTACATGAAGTGTACTGATGGCACTACCCCACAACGGGGAAGATGCGAGAGTAGCCTCATATGTTCAACTAAGCCTTAAAATTGCAGGTCGGTGTAAGAAGCCTGTTGTTAATAATGTGAGACGTGATATTAGACTGATTTTTTTTCAATTTTGTCTTAAGATTGCCTGGCAAAAAGAAAGTGAGACCGCTACATTACTTGGGTTTAGAAACTGCAAAAGGTATGAAGAGCCAAAATATGGTTATCGCATATAGCAGCAAAGCATTTTCATTTCCAAAACTAATGGTATGCATGAGATTAAGTTTCTGCAACAGACTTTGAAGTCCAGAATATGTTGGGAGGCAAAAATGAGGCTACCAAAGCAGATATATAATCTAATAACAAGTAACCAGAAGAAGCAAGTTGGCATATACATCAGTGCTAATAGCAGCAGGATTTACACAGCACTTCAAACTACAAATATTGATTGTATCCCTAATAACAGTATCAGATACAGTAAATTTTAAAATTCAATAAAAAGACTGTACAGACTATTGAATATTGGTCAATAGGTATCAGGCTATTGAACGTAAGCTATTATTAATATTATTTTGACTGTGGATGAAGTTTGGAGATGACACTTATTTTAGCATGTTGTTGTCAAATTTTACTGCCTGTCAGTTGACCCATGAAATACAACGATAATAACTAGTTCTGCCTCTAGAGAGTAAAACTGTAGCTTATGGTGGTAAGAAAGTTACACAACGTCAGCAATTGATCGACTAAATTGCACAAGTGTATCAAAACTACATCAGACGGAATTATTATTTCTATTTCTATATACGGTACACATTATCCTTGGTAAATGCTGCAAAGATCACATTTAAGAATAATGAACAAATTAGACGGTCAGTTCAGCATGATCATTATGTTTTAACGGCGCCATATCTGCAAAATTTATAGCGTAACTGTAAAAGAAAAATACCAGCAAAATTAAATATTTTTATTTCTGCATGCTATACATATTGCATAAAGTAAATGGTGCAAAATCTTTGGCAGTCTAGACGGGCAGCCGAGAAAACACGTTTTAAAGAGTACAGGGTTTTAAATTCCACCATATGAGTTGTGTCATTGTTTACATTATAATCAACGGAGCGGTGGCGCTAGGCATTGCATGTCACAAACTAGGTATCATAGGCTGTCCGATCTCTTCCTCAGTATCTATGTACCATCCAACACATTGGTGTCAATTTAGACTATACAACTGAGATCATCCAAGCAACAAACAAAATTTTTTAAGAAAGACATCTGTATCATGTGTAAAGGGACAAGTATTCACCAAAGAACGAATGGATATCCTAGCTTGCTGTTGATCTCAAGTGACCTCGCTTTTCTCCTGTATATGGAAGTTTCTCTGAGATGATCAAAGTAAAATTTTAGATTATTGAATTTGATTTTCCTCATTTTTCTCCATACAGCTCACACACACACACACGCACACACACACTTGCAAAGATGAAGATAGAGATTTGCCCAGCAGAATAAATGCCTAAAAATATAAGGCAAAATAAAGTTTGGAATTCGTTTGAATTATTGTTAGGCGGATGTTTCTTACGTGTAAAAATAAAGACGAGAGAACTTTGGACATCTGTACTGTATGAATAGAGGAATAAGGTACAATAGAAACCGAACGAGTTTTATATACACTGACAACGAAGACATTATATATATGCGTGTGCGTGGTTATGCGTGTGCCTGTGTGTGTACGGCTACTACTATTCATCCGTATTTTACATCGAAAATACTTAATTCATTTTTTCCTTACTTTCTCACAACTTTTCCCCTCTTGATCTAATCATAAAAGAATTTTAAATTTTTATTCTTCTTGCAAAACCCTCCAAGCAAAATTAGATTTCTGATTTTTTTTTAAATCATATTTTTTCAATTATTCATAGGTTTTCCTCATGGGTGAATAGATAAAATGAATAAATGTCCCTTCATTTTTTATGAAGGTCAGGTATTCTACTCATATTCATATATGTAGGATAGTGAACATACTTTAGCTTGTCGATGAGCATTGAAGAATTTATGCCTTCATTTAAAAGGCGTTTATATAAACGGGAAAGGAAAACATATGTTTCACTGTGTTTCTTATCAACCACCATTTGATAGTTTAGGCGACGCTGTCCAGTTGAGTCGTTAATGGCAAAGAAGAGAACCAATCAACGAAGCGATCCAAATAAGCCGGCTAGAAATGTTTCCTCAAGGCTCCGATGAGTTGGCAGCACTTTGCAGTGTCATGGTAAAATGGGCAACTGTATTTTTCAGAGGGGAGGAACGGTGCTCAGTTTCCGTTCTAACTGTAATTACTCGATAGTTACCTCAGTTTCTTTGTACTTAGAGTAATGAATATATGTTATCAATTATATAGATTTTAATATTTATAGAATTGAAATTTTCTTACTCTTTATAGTACTTCATAATTCCATGTTGACTATTATTTCAACCCTCGAAGATAATGGTTTTACCCATCCAACTTGCCGGTTATGGTCCTTGCCCTTGGCAAGGACTACTAACAAGGGGAGCGTTGTATCCTTCACTCGGACCAATAGATGGAGCAAGGGAGGTATTGTTAGAGGGGGTTAAGGATTGGTGTGTTAGAAAATATTGTACTGTTAAAAGTTTTAACAACAATGAAAACTATCATTAGATATTAATGTTTGTTGTGGTTGATTGCATACGTTCATTCATTTTGGTATTATGCAGAAGTTCGTACCTATGACCTCTTATTGTGATTCATAATCTGTTAATTAAAAGAGAGAGAGAGAGAGAGAGAGAGAGAGTTTATTGCCTTCATAAACGACGCTTGAGGGAGACAGAGATTGTTACTCATGATCCATGTTATGTATCCAGATGACACGACATACGACCCCATCCCATGTTTTTTTATCCCCTCGCCCCCTTTTCTCTATTCATTCAAAATATAAAACTTTACATTAGTTGTTTACAAAGTTTACATTTATGGTGAAAGATAGTTTATAGTAATTTGGAAATATTTTCAAATTTCTTACGTATTTATCCGTGAAATATTGTTTAAACGCATCTCCCAATTACAAATTTAAAAGCAATCTGGATCTCTGCATCCTCTCCTGAATGAATTTCCTCACGTTTAGGTCATATAATAGTTTCCCATTCTTATCACCTTGCCACAGTCCAATAATATGGTCACTTACTAATATTACTGCAGTATTTCTGTATTTTCGAAAAACTGGCTGATTCAAACTTTATCAGCTTTGCAAAACAACACAACAATTATCCTATACACTCGAAATAGTTTTTGATGAGCGAAGCTGACAAAATTTTCCTTAAAATAAAATACAAAAGTGAAATACATCCATCATATTTTCAACGTTTTCCACATTCAACACAATATTAATATCTTGATATTTTAAAACATGCAATCTTTCTTTTGTAGGATGTACTTCATGCGAATATTTGTACAATATATGTCTATCATAAGGGTCAATGAATCTATTATTTACATTCTCCGTATCTCAGTCTATGCGTAAGTAGGACAGATCGTTTCTGCATTTGATTTATATATATATATATATATATATATATATATATATATATATATATATATATATATATATATATAGATATATATATATATATATATATAGTATATATTTATATATAATATACATATATATATATATATATATATATATATATATGTGTGTGTGTGTGTGTGTGTGTGTGTGTGTGAGAGTGTGTGTGTGTGTGTGTTTGGTTCTTCTATCGGGAATAACTACACCCTTCATTAACTTTCTAAATAGATTGACTATAATATTGAAGTAAATGGCCCTGAAAATAGTTGCGTCTCTCACACTTAATCTTATTTGGCTGTAGTAAAGAACATAACAAGTTCTATACCTAAATCTTTGAGTGCTAAACATTTGAGAAAGTTTTAACAAAAATTGCTTGGGATTTTATATGTGCAGTGATAATAAACGATTCCTCCTTTTAACTTCGGAAGGTACAGAGTTTTTCTATTTATAGGCCGGTAGTTCCACTTCAAAGGTATTTAAACATACATTTCTCAATATTTTTACCATTTCTTTTTTTGTCATAAGAAAGGAGTGAGCTATATACCTGACTAAGAAAGGTCTTTTTGATTTAGTAAAATTATTTCTGAAATAAAGTCAATTTCTACACCTTCCAGACTAATTGACCTTAGAAATTTATTGTAAGTGTTACAATATGTTACTCCTAGAATTCTACAACACACTCTATTTTCAGTTCACATTCTGAGCATGACAACCTATCTTTCCATTTCCCACTTTCAAATATACATACATACATACACACATACATACATACATACATACATACATACATACATACATATCAAAAGGTGCGAACAAGTAGACATCAGAGGGTTACCAAAACTCAGTAGATCAGTTAAGGAGTTTATTAGAGATACGTTTCGTGTCATCCTAACACATCATCAGTCTGTAATTTAAAATCAATTCACATTTGTAAAAATATAATTAAAGTTTACATGCTATTTTAAAAGGAAACATAAAATACTAAAGTTATTCATAAAATTATTGTTGAAAGCTGAAAACACTAAAATTATTTACAAGGTGACATTAAAATTGTAAATAGAAATTTAGGATTAAAAGGATTAAAAAATGTTTTTTGCTAATTTCAATTTTACAGAGAGCTGCTTGATTTCTTATATTAGAAAGTTCAGGATTGGTTATCCTCTGGCCAGTTCCGTAGCTTACTCTCAAATGACAAGAATATCGAACTTGCAACAAGCGTTTCGTCGATTTACTTGCCGTGGGGTGTCCCGGTACTTACGTTGGATCGACGAAACGCTTGTGCAAGTTCGATATTCTAGTCATTTGGGAGTAAGCTACAGAACTGGCCAGAGGATAACCAATCCTGAACTTTCTAACATAAGAAATCATGCAGCTCTCTGTAAAATTGAAATTAGCAAAAAACATTTTTCGATAATTGACAATTCCAAGCATAGCCAATATATAACGACACTTGAGTCTTTACATATCAAGCACCTCGTTCCTTCCCTCAATTCTAGTCATCCTCTACTCAGCTTTTCTTGGCGTAGTCGAGATCTGGGCAAACGACGGTCCTACAGCCATTCCATTTTTGTCCTTCGCTTTATTAAGGTTATATTCTTTTTAATCATAAATTTCTTCAATTTTAATGTTACTTGTAAATAATTTAGTGTTTTTAGCTTTTAACAATATTTTAATGAATAAACTTTAGTATTTTATGTTTTTCTTTTGATATAGCATGTAAACTTTAATTATATTTTTTTATAAATGTCAATTGATTTTACATTACAGACTGATGATGTGTTAGGATGACACGAAACGTATCTCATAATAAACTCCTTAACTGATCTACTGAGTTTCGGTAACCCTCTGATGTCTATATATATATATATATATAATATATATATATATATATATATATATATATATATATATAATATATATATATATATAGAATTGTGTGTTAGAAGTTGTAAATTTGTGTTTGGAGAAAAGTATTATGAACAAAAAATTTGTCATGGCAATGGGCAATGTAATGTCAGAAAGGGGAATAGTGCAAGCAGTTTGTTTTCAACATATGATGGATTGCAACCACACCATGAACTGGAAAGAAGCAAAAGAGATCATGTTTTGTAAAGATATCACAAACGAAACATTGTAGTCATGTATAATAGAGAAAAATATTGTAGATTTAATCAACAGCAGCCACCCCGGATGTACAAACTGGATGAACTACTTGTAATAAATATTTTAGACAATTAGTTTTTAAGTGGTAGTACGATAGTTTTTATATTTATGTATTGCTGCCACAGAGTGTCTTTGTAACTAATAATAAATTTTTGTATCACTTGACCCTGAGGAGGTGTGAAACATGCACGAAAGCGCTTTGGTCAATTCTTTTCATTCCTTCCTCCAGCTGCACGACTATATATATATATATTATATATATATATATATATATATATATATATATATATATATATATTCATATTAAGATTTGTTCCTGTGGCGAACTCAGTTATTCTTATCAAATCAAAACACTTTGTTATTCCTCGTCCCAAAAGATTATAACAGATGATTCATCTTCAAAACCACTAACTGGTACTTTAAGAACGTTGGGAAATTTGCATACATTATTGAATTATCTTTTAATTACCTATATTATAAATAGCAGCATTGAAGAGGACATCCTTGCCTCACTGATTTCGCGATTGTAAAATTTTTATATATATTTCCATTGATACACATACTTTAATTCAGCCTAAGAATTTTTTCATCGAAACCAAGTTTCTCCATTACTTTATACAAAATTGCAAGTTTACTCTGTCAAGGTTTTAGCCCAATGTAATTTTATGATGGCGGCTTTCAGGTTTTCTTCATTTTTTTTAGTAATAAATGTCTCTAATTATCGTATTAGAAAGATTAATTGACCTTCCTGGCAAACTACAAAACTATTCCTTTGATATAATTTTTTACAGTATTAACTTTAGTCTGTTAGCAATAAGTTCTGCAATAATCTTGTAGTCGACATTCAGCCTGGTAATGGGTCTCCGTTAGATATATTATATAATATATATATATATATATATATATATATATATATATATATATATATATATATTATATATACTTTATATATATATATATATATACATACATATATATATATACTATATATACTATATATATATATATACTGTAAATTACCGTCTTTTGGAGTTAATATCACCACTCCATATTGACTTTATAGGAATCAAGTTGTTTTTTCCAAAATAAACTATCACTTTAATGATATCCCTGTCAATAATTAGCCTCATTTGTTTATAGAACTCCACATAAAGCCCATCTAGGACTGGAGTTTTTCCATTACTCATTTCTGTTATTATATTGTTTCTAACTTCTTTTACAGAAACCTCAGATATTTGGACCATCGTTATCTCCTTTTTTAATTTCCTTCCCGATAAATTGTATTTTTTTCTCTTGTTCTTTTTCACCACATCTTAATTTTTTTTATAACCTTTCATAGTAACCTACAGCATAATGTAACTTTGCAGTAACATTATTCAAATTATTCCTATTTTTCGTCACAATGTTGCTTATAATTGTTGTTTGCTATTCTTTTCTTTCTTTAGTAAATGATGGGGAAACTTTCTCACTTTGTACTTTTTTCTCTTTTATCGCCTTAATTCTAATTTCTTCATACATTTCCTTTTCAATATAGTTTATACTCGTTTTTAATGTATTGATTTCTACAAACTTTTCACTTACACAGTCAAAACCCATCAATTCCCTAAGCCAAGTTTTAAAATAAGTTGCTGAAAAATATGCCACTGTATAGATTCTATTCATGAAAATTTGGATTGTAGCCTTATATAACTTAAATACGGAGATTTCATCTATATCAACTTTAAGTTCACTATCTATCTACCTATATAAACATGGGTGTCTGTGTGAATATGGGAGTGTATGTTCCATCATAACTCTGAAATGCGTTGAACAATTTCAACTAAAGTTGGTATACATATGATTTACAATCTGGGAAAGAACACAGTAGGGATAAGACATTGGCACCAAAGGGGGTGAGGGTGGGAAGGAAGTGACATGTAAAAATAATCGAAAATGACAGATATTTTGTTTAATCCATAGTTCGCATGGTTCCTGCGATGAATAGTGACACCCCCGATGCCCTTTGCGTCCAAGATCAGCTCCGATATGAAGAGTGGATGGGAACGAGTGAAAATAAGATGTCAAAAATGACCGACACTAGTGTCTAATCCAACGCTTTCGAGGTCACTGGATGATTATTTACACTCCCGATGCCCTTTAAGTCCTAGTTCAGACCCGATAGGAATAGGGGTGAGAAAGGGTGAAATATAAAATGTTCAAAAATGCTGGGCAATATAATTAAAGCAACTATCTTAACAGGAAAAGGAAAGAGTGAGAGAGGAAAGAAAGGAAATGAGAGAGTAGAGAGGTTTGAGAGAGAGAGAGAGAGAGAGAGAGAGGAGAGAAAGAGTTTTCGGGCATTACCAGATTGTCAGCTTGTATATATATTTAGATTATATATATATATTTATATATATATATATATATATATATATATATATATATATATATATATGTATATGTATATGTATATGGTATATGTATATGTATATGTATATATATATGTATATATAGAATATATATATATATATATATATATATATATATATATATAATTATATATATATATATATATCCACACACACACACACACACACATATAAAGTATTATATATATATATATATAGTATATATATATATATATATATATATATATATATATATATATATGTTACAAACCTCTGGGGTTCTAGTACAGGTTCTTAGTACTTTATTTTGCTAGGATCGTAGACAGTAAATGCAACCCATGTTCAAGGAAAGCAGGCACAAAAAACACTCCAGAAAAACTTAACAGTATTTATTACAAAACGAAATAAACAACTTAAATCAGCCTTGCAGGTTTAAGTAAAATACGTACTGGCAAAACAGCTTAAAGCAAGAGGACTAAATACCAGGTCCTCAACAAGCCACAAGGCATCCTAAAGCTAATCATCTAGCCCTAACAGAAATTCAGAGGAGGAGAACAAATACTTCATAAATCAGTGAGGATCCAAATATAAGCCGGCCATAACTATCCTAAATAACAAAAGGTTGAAGGAAGAAGGAAGATAATCGAAACAAGGAAAACCTTAAATTTACCTACCTAGCCATATAACTAAAGATATGGAAATATTATCCACCAATAAGCAATAAACAATAATTAACAAAATAAGCTTATATATAAACAAGTAAAAAACTAGGACAACGTATATGTATATATATAATATATGTACTGCAACGTACACTGACAGTTCTAATCCTTGTTACGTCGGGGATGAACAACTGAAGACGGGTCGAACTAGGAGTCCATAGCAAGCACCCAAACTGCTACTTAAAGGATGGACACGATCGCCAGGACAAAGGGGGTATAAGGCTCCTCGAAGGAAATAACAGCTATAACTGCCTACCTGGCGATTGCCTCCCTACGTATCTCCTTACGAGCCAGCGCTCACACACATCCCCGAAGAAATGCAGAAGGACGAAGGCCAGAAGTGGCAGGTGAATCCGTAATCAGTACCGGGGATCCAGCGACGGTACCAATATCCCGTGGCTCCTCGGACGGAATAAGGGGTAATACGAGAAGTCGCAAATAGCATACGGTTTCTGCGAAACCCCGTTAAAGCGGACACTATGGTCGCAAGTGGAACGAAGGGCCGTGATCTACAGCACCAGAGTCGCAGGTGACTAAGGCACCTACGAACGGTCGTGAGGAAAGATGCCAACAGCGCCGTTTCCCAAAATAAACTGCCAAAGGTCGTCCTCCCAATAATCCACAAAAGCTACTCAAGGGATGGTCTGACAAGGAGCGTTCCAACCAAAGCCCGAACTTCGGTCGGGCAAGACCATCAACGTTCAGAGTACAGCTACCAACCATCCACCATAACTCAAAAACAAATCACAAAACAATCGTAGAACGATAGTTCACAGAAATATACAAGGGCGGAGGAGGACCGCTCAATAACACAAAAACTCTTACATTAACTAACAGCATTTGGCTGCTTAAGCAAAAGAAACTTAAAAGGCAACAAGGTTGATTTAAACTTGATAAATAAAAACAAAAACTACGTACGTACTGAATAATATATCTTATATATATCTATATTATATATATATATATATATATATATATATATATATATATATATATATATATATATAATATATATATATATATATATATATATATATATATATACATATATATATAATATATATATATATATATTATATATATATATATATATATATATATATATATATATATATATAACATCGAGCTACAAATGTCCTTTAATATCTAATTCACTCTACCTCGGAATTAATATATTTTCATATATGCTTAACCGAAGGGAATGTTTTATTAGGCGATAATAGAATTGTCGGCGGTGGTGGAGTGGGTAAAAGCTTCACTGACGTTCCTGGATTTTTATGGTGTCCTGGGTTTGCGCCTGGCCCCAATTCTAGTATCGCCTAATAAAATTCCCCTTCGGTTAAGCATATATGAAAATATATTAATTCCGAGGTAGAGTGAATTAGATATTAAAGGACATTTGTAGCGGCGATGTATGTATATGAATCACGGTAATGTGATATGACTTATATATATATATATATATATATATAGATATACTATATATATATATATATATATATATATATATATATATATATAATATATATATTTATATATATATATATATTATTTCTAGATTTTAAGCATGAACCAAGGAAAAGAAAGTCTTTTACCCAAGTTTAATCCACCCCCTATGTCTTATACACATTGCCTCTTCCACTTTGGAGGAATACCATTCTCCTGTCTTTTGAAAAAGCTATCTCTTCTCCCATTGGTTGTTGGAATTACCCCACAGGGACTGGAGGAGTGGCCTTACCAGGAGAAAAAACTTCAAAAGGCCTTGAACGCAGGAGCCCAGCCTCAGAAAAACACCAGAACCTAGGCCAGGTCAGAGCCTTGCTCCTTACCAGATGCCGCTGGCCCCCCCCTATCTCCTGGGCCTGGCTTCCATGCTTTGGAAGCCCCAAGTATATCTTAAAATCCATAGCGCCGAGACATCAAGGAGAAGACGACCAGTATCCATAAGGTACTGTAAGGAAATTTCCATTTCAATCAGGGAATTGTTTTTTACCTTTGTCTGTATTTCATTTCCTTTTTTTTTTCCTTAAGGCGACTTGTGCAGTTTTCATTCCCCTCCCCCCTCCCCCCACCTGCCATCTGGGTTCAATTCTGAAATTATTCCCCTGTGACACTAGTAATATCACAATAGTGAATTTACGCTACAAAATAGTTCTCCTGTGTAAAATTTCTTTCAGTTATTTCATTCCCCATGAGTGGCATTTTTATTGAAAGAAAGTAGTGGGTATAGTTTGCCCTCGTGTGTGCACCCTTCCTTATGCCTGTGTCCTCTATTTGCAGACAAACGCTGTGCCTGCTTGTGGTAGGAATTGGAAATCCTTTGAAGCTTGCAATCTTGATCCGTTGCGCAATTTTCCTAAACGCCGTGGCTTGACTGCTCCCTCCATGTCTTCCAGGTGGACTGAAAAGAGGTTCCCCTGCCCCTATTGTGTTCCTAGAACCTCTGTAAAATTTCCTGTAAATATAGTGCTTTAAAACTAGAGTCCAGCTTTTATGTGAATTCTCCCTCCTCAGTAAGATCGGCCTTATGCCCTAAGTAGTTAATTTTTTTTTTCTTTGGTCAATCCCTCGTCCTCCAGTCAAGGCCTAAATTTCCAGAGTAATTGCATTTCTGGGAGGAAACAAGGTGGTATTTTGAATATTGGCGACTCTAACCAGAATTTCGTAGTAGCGATTGTTTAAGCTAAAATCACGAAAGAAATGAATCTGAAGTTAATTATTTTTATGAGCAAGCTAAAGCAGGTTTCCAAATTCTCACAAAAGGAATAAGGCAAATTTTATTTTTATTTTCTAGTATTGTGTAGAATTAATTATTCTAGTTAGGGATATATAAAATCTGACTGCCGTTATAGCGATAGGAATAGACCACATGTAGGCTGATAGACCACAGCTCGAGAAAGAAATTTTAATGTTATGTGCCATTGCATGAAGAATAGAGGTTAGGCAGTAAGTTTCAAAACAAAAATTTTGTGTGTTATTTTTGTTTTTATGTGAAACAACGCATGCTAGCTCCCACCCCCCCCTCTTTCTCTCTCTGTGTCTCTCTCTTTCTCGCCTGGCCCTCGCAGCCGTCGCAGGTCTAACAAGATTTTTAAACCCCGCACACGTGGCTCAAACCTATCTCTGCTTGGCCCTATCCATTAACAAAGGATAGATGAGTCAATAAGTAAGAAAAAGAAAAACAAAGTGTTAGCGTAAAACATTCTTAATGTTAGGATAAGCAAAATTAAAGGTAAACATTTTCTTTTCGTTATTCTCAGTGCAGAAAGTAATCAAATAAGGGCAAATACTTTTGCATTTCGAACAAGGGCATATGTTAGCCTTAGTGTAGTTTCCAGCCCGGCCTTGAAAGCATCTGTGATTCATTCTGTCTAGACAGCTCGCATGCAGCTAAATTCTCTGGGGTTTTTAAATTCGCGGACAGGAGGGTCTTAAGTTCGCGCGAGCTAGGAATAAAGGGACGGGGTTGTGGAAAAAGCAGTGTATTCTTATAGCGTTAGAGAGTTTATCCTGGGTTTTCTGAGCAAAGCTAGGTTCAAGGGATTTGCATTGGTGATAAAGAAAAAGAATATATTTTATCAACTTCCCGTCTCCATCCTCGAGACGATATACATAAAAAAAACAAACGGAAAAGGGAGATCCCATATACATTTTTATTATCAACTATATTTGCCACGTTTTTTTCACCTGAGGTTCCGTGAATTCGTGACCAGATTTTTCCTTGTATTCACAAAGCCGTAATGGCGTTGAATTCCACCACACACGACATTCACTTGCTACGTTTTTCCCGTGAGGATTTCCGTGAATTTCGTGATGAACTGCTTTTCTCTCCCTTTTTACCTTACCAACCCGTACTGGCGTTGAAATTTCTGCCTTTACGACATTTAATTGTCACAATTACGTTGAATTTCGTGACCAGATCTTTTTTTTTTTTTCTTTTATTTACAAAACCGTAATTGCGTTGAGGTTCCGCATTTGCAACATTATTTTTCATGTTTTACGTCGAGTTTCTGTGAAGTTTCGTGACGAGTTTTTTTTTTTTCTCTCCCTTTTTACCTTACCAATCCGTACTGGCGTTGAAGTTTCTGCCTCTACGACATGTATTTGTCCGCATCTTACGTTGAGTTTCCGTGAATTTCGTGACTGAAATTTTTATTTTTCCCTTTTACCTTACAAACCCATATTGGCGTTGAATTTCCGCCTACTACGACATCCATTTGCTACCTTTTCACACAAGGATTCCGTGAATTGCGTGACCAGATTCTTTGTTTTGTTTTACGAAATTTATTACCAAATCCATTACCAGCGTTGAGTTCTCTGCAGCACTACGCACCAGTAGAAACTGTGTTTTTGCATGGTTTTACGGTCATCTTGCCAAGTCTGCGTCGAGCATTTCTGCATACCTCTGGTGACATTTGTTGATTTTGCAACTGCTTTCCACACCCCATTATTCCCAGGCTAGTCAACTTCTGTTTTCACGGGTGAGGAGATGGCCAGTAACGCAGCACTGGGAGAAGGCTAAGGCCATTCACAAAAGCCGGAAGAGCCCTGGGGCTAGAGGGCGCAAAGCTGATCAATTGGTGAATGATAAGCTTGAAGGAAAGCAGCCCAAGAGAGAAGCAAAACAACCGACGGGAGGAGAGGGAAGCACAAGAAAGAAGAGAAGCAGCTGAAAGAGCATTTCAAGCGGCTGAAAGAGAAGCACAAGAAAGAAGAGAAGCGCTGAAAGACAAGCGCAAGAAAGAAGAGAAGAAAACGCTGAAAGAGAATTCCAAGCCGTCGAAAGGGAGAAAAAGGGCACATGAATTGGCTATGGCAGTCCAGAGTGCCACTCTGGCACCCCCCCGAGTCCCACACCTCCTGCGCCCTCTCACCTCCACAGCATGGGCTGGCCTCATTAGGGCTTGGGACGATAACGAACCCGACACCTGGCTCGATCATGTCGAAGCAGGCGTTCGCAACTTCAATCCAACCCCTCAGGAAGTGGCCGCCTCCTCCTTAGCAAGCATCTCACTGGCAAAGGGCGGGCTGCATTCGAGGCCCTTCCCCTGAATGAGTGACAATATCTCGCCCTCGTCCCGAGAGGCAATCCTCGGGGCTCAACGAATTGACCCAGACCAGTGGCGGCAAAAAATGGAGGACTATGCCCAAGGAGGCTAAACAGACGTGGACAGAATGGGCAGCCAATTAGAGTACTTTTTTGCCTACGCCCCCCCTGATCTTGCCAACCACCCACTTGGTGGACAAGGCTTCTACGACTCTTTTTGGAATGCTGTAAATGGTCAGATACCTATGACCCCCACCATCCATTGCAAAGTTCCTTAACCCATTTAATACCCAGAAGCAGGAAATCCTGCCAGCAAGTTTAAACAGGTTTATACAAAATACTAGGAAGTTTCAGAGATTCATCAACTATTAGGATATCAACAAACATATGTAATCTTGTTGCTGACTGAGCCATATTTTCGTAGGACTCCAAATATAAGTCTGGTGTTTATTTTAAATTTTAGTGAGTGAAGAGGTCAGAATCATCACCGTCACCTCCTTGTAAATGAATGTATGTCTTCTTCTTACTAAATGTATTTTTATGAATAAATATGGTGAATGCAATGCTCTAAGGATGAACCTATTGAATAATACAATAGTAAACGCTGTAATATTACTCTGAAATTAGACAAGAAAGAACATTTTTCAGTGTGGCAGGATTTCCTGCCACTGGGCATTATTGTGGAACAGATTTACACCTTACCTGGATTTTTCACTAAGTATTTTGATATAATAATTTCATAAAAATCTTTCCATATGTAGGACTTAATACTCCTTCACAAACATACACACTTGGAATAATAGACTCTTATAAATCCACCTATATACATGTGTACATGAGCAACATTAGCTGTACATTTGAACACATTTCAGGTAGTATAACTGGTATAATGTGTATATATACTTACAACACACACAC
>NC_061108.1:85410415-85411853 GCF_015104395.2 Macrobrachium nipponense
ACCAATATTCCCAATCATGATACGTCTGATACAATTTTAGACGGTCAAAGTATTTTAAATTTAGTTAAAACGGTATCTTTAGCCACTAGTGATAACACTGAACTGGAACTTGATAGACGTGGCACTTTTGAGTTACTCGATGCCGAGCTCGCGACTGACAATTTTCAACATATCGTATTGGTATTCGTACCGGAGAATCATAGTATCGATGCGGATTATGTATACAAGGTAAAACAAAAACTCGGTAAACACGTCATTTTTGATATTTTTTACTAAACTACTAATGTAAATGATTTAAGAAAGATAAATGAATGGGCGGAGGAACGGGGATGGTCGGGGGATACAGTTTTAGATAGTATTCCTTCAGCTAGATATTCATTTTTCTGTCGATCAAGATTTGACGATAAATGGTTTTATAAATTTAATTCAGATTGTACCAAACGTGAGCTTTTCCGTACTGGCCCTGCTGAAGAATCGTTTTACATTGATATGATGCATTATATAAAAGAGTGCCGGATTAAATGTGTCTCTCTAATGTTTGGACCATTAGATTGTAAAGTGTATCAAATACCTTACCGAAGTGATCGTAATAGTATGTTTGTCATTCTTCCCCATGACATAGTTACGCCACGCGCATTAGTAGAAAACATATTGCCACAAGCAAGTCTATATCAAATTATAGACGTAATGCGTAAACATGGATCGTATCAATCATTTTCCGGTATTACTATGCCCAAATTTATTCACAAAGTTAAATATAGTTTTAATCAAACATTTTCACATATACCCGAAATGCAAGCGTTAATAGAAACGCCAATGTTTATTAATAAAATGTTTAAAAATAACCAACGTGCGATCGAAAATGTGAATTACGAAGGCATTGTAGAAATTAAAAATGACGAAAGGGGTACATGCATACGATCTAGCGCGCATTGTTATATGATGGATGGTGGCCCCCCCGAACTTTTCCCTTATTTTAAATTAAACCAGTATATATCTCATTTGTAATGAAGATACGAATACGTTACATTTATCGGTACATTTACAGGTAAAACTATTTGAATAAATAAAAAATATGAATTCAAAAAATACTACTATTCCTCTTCCTTCTACTTCTAATGATGATGATGATGAAAATGGTTTTTTATCTATTCGACATTTACCAGAGATTTCAACGACGACGACGATAACGTCTCCGATAAATATAAGTAATTTATTTACTTTTAATGATAATATTCCAGAAACACTACCGGAAATAGAATTGGATCGAATTCAAAATAGTAATAATAATAATAATAATCTTTCCCCCCGGTATATGGAGTGAAATTGTCACAACGATAGAAAATTTATTAAGTTCGCTACCCGAACTTTCCTTCGCCACCATTTGCCAATATATCGTCGAATCAAAAAATTAAGCGAGTTGATGATGAAGTGCAAG
>NC_061108.1:85412353-85417353 GCF_015104395.2 Macrobrachium nipponense
ATCGAAACAATACAAGTGTAAAAGATTTCTCATTCCAAATGAAATGGAAAACTTAAATTTAGAAAAAATAAAAGAAATAGAGATGGCAAAAACAGGTATAGATAGCCTTTACTTTGTAAAAAAAATTAATTTGAATGATATGAATATTATAGGTCGATATAATAAAAATGGTATAAAATTTTATTTTGAATTTATTAATGATGATAACCATGGATACATGTTTATTTCATCCCTTTTATATTTATTCTATAAGGTATTAGATATGAAAAATATAAATATTAGAGACGAGGCTAATGATAAAATTAATCAAAATGTCATTTCGTTTCTGAAACAAATGGCTGAATCCGATTATAAAAACAATTTTAACTTTTATTCCAAGTGCGATTTTAATGCATTCTTATATAATTATAAAAGTATAACTAGTTTATAATCATCATCAGCATCATCATATATTCACGTAAATATGAGATTTTTTAGTTACATTACTTTTATTACGAAAATCTTCACTACGCAGAATGAATTTTCCACCACTATTAGAACTCGCCTCTTTTTCTATCATCGATGCAATTAAATAATATTTAGGAGGAGTAAAATTATTATTATTATTCTTTGAAACATTGACATAAATGCGTTTATAAAATGAAGAAAAACAATATGGACAATTATTATTATTATTAAAGTTGTAATAATAATAAAAAAAGTTTTGGCAAATTATACAATATTTTATAAAATCCATTTTTTATATACCGGTAGAACCAAATCCTCCCTTTCCCCTTTTATCATCGTCGTCATTATTATTATTATTATTCTCACCACCACCACCACTACTACTACTCTCTTCTTTTAATACTAAATCGGGACAAGTAGTTTGACATAACCTCGCATTAGCTAAAAGAGCGCCCGGTTTTATTACAATAGTCTTGTTTTGGGATGTATTCATTAAAATTAATTTATTCGCTACATTTTTTAATCTAATAGATTGTTTAGCTAATGTTTTATCTATATTAAAATATACATTTTTTTTATCATTTTTACGTAAAGAAATTTTCTTTACGATATACGGATATTCCTGTACAGAATTAGGAAGTAAAACAATCTCTCGATGATTTGTATTATAAATTTTTTCCATTTTGATCTTTTATTTAAAAAAAACTATACCTTACATATATATAATATATACGTATATTTTTTTTTATAAAAAAATTATGAATGACGATTATATTTACGTATTAATTGTTGAAGTTCGCGTAATAATAAATTATCTTCACCATCATCGTTATTATTATTATTATTAACTTTTTTCAATCCGTCATCATTTTTATAATAAAAATTATTATTATTATTAGACATTTTCATTCCATCATTATTATCATTAGACGTTTTTATTCCATGTCTTTTTAAAATGGCTTGCACTTCATCATCAACTCGCTTAATTTTTTGATTCGACGATATATTGGCAAATGGTGGCGAAGGAAATTCGGGTAGCGAAACTTAATAAATTTTCTATCGTTGTGACAATTTTCACTCCATATACCCGGGGCGGGGAAAGATTCATTATTATTATTATTATTACTATTTTGAATTCGATCCAATTCTATTTCCGGTAGTGTTTCTGGAATATTATCATTAAAAGTAAATAAATTACTTATATTTAGCGGAGACGTTATCGTCGTCGTCGTTGAAATCTCTGGTAAATGTCGAATAGATAAAAAACCATTTTCATCATCATCATCATTAGAAGTAGAAGGAAGAGGAATAGTAGTATTTTTTGAATTCATATTTTTTATTTATTCAAATAGTTTTACCTGTAAATGTACCGATAAATGTAACTGTATTCGTATCTTCATTACAAATGAGATATATAAATGGTCTTTAATAAGTAAAAGTCGGGGGGGGCCACCATCCATCATATAACAATGCGCGCTAGATCGTATACATGTACCCCTTTCGTCATTTTTAATTTCTACAATGCCTTCGTAATTCACATTTTCGATCGCACGTTGGTTATTTTTAAACATTTTATTAATAAACATTGGCGTTTCTATTAACGCTTGCATTTCGGGTATATGTGAAAATGTTTGATTAAAACTATATTTAACTTGTGAATAAATTTGGGCATAGTAATACCGGAAAATGATTGATACGATCCATGTTTACGCATTACGTCTATAATTTGATATAGACTTGCTTGTGGCAATATGTTTTCTACTAATGCGCGTGGCGTAACTATGTCATGGGGAAGAATGACAAACATACTATTACGATCACTTCGGTAAGGTATTTGATACACTTTACAATCTAATGGTCCAAACATTAGAGAGACACATTTAATCCGGCACTCTTTTATATAATGCATCATATCAATGTAAAACGATTCTTCAGCAGGGCCAGTACGGAAAAGCTCACGTTTGGTACAATCTGAATTTAAATTTATAAAAACCATTTATCGCCAAATCTTGATCGACAGAAAAATGAATATCTAGCTGAAGGAATACTATCTAAAAACTGTATCCCCCGACCATCCCCGTTCCTCCGCCCATTCATTTATCTTTCTTAAATCATTTACATTAGTAGGTTTAGTAAAAATATCAAAAATGACGTGTTTACCGAGTTTTTGTTTTACCTTGTATACATAATCCGCATCGATACTATGATTCTCCGGTACGAATACCAATACGATATGTTGAAAATTGTCAGTCGCGAGCTCGGCATCGAGTAACTCAAAAGTGCCACGTCTATCAAGTTCCAGTTCAGTGTTATCACTAGTGGCTAAAGATACCGTTTTAACTAAATTTAAAATACTTTGACCGTCTAAAATTGTATCAGACGTATCATGATTGGGAATATTGGTAAATAATTGAAATAATAATTTGTTATACAAGTTATTGTTGGTCGTCTTATTCACCGCCGCCGCCGCCGCTTTGATCTTATTCATTGTCGCTTTTTTGATTGTAAAATGAAAATTGTCTTTATTTATTTTTGTTTGGAAATTAAAAAAATTATTTTTTAAAAATTTGTAATATCGTGCCTAATAAATGTGTACTAATAATTATTATTATTATTATTTTATCACATACAGATCATTTTTTTTTCTCTCAATTAATTAATCGTCATATAACAACAGCAGCAGCAGCAGCAGCAGCGACAGTAGTAATAGTAATAGTAGTAGCGTACATTTTTTTTTAAAACCCTTTCTCATTTTAGAATGTGCAATTGAAAACTATTACTACTACTACTTTTTTTTCCTCAGTCGAACTATATATATATAGATATATATTTTTTTTGCAAATAATAATAAATACAATGTTTATCATCATCATCATCATCATCTCATTATTATTATTATTTTTTTTTATTATTCCTATTATTTTTTTTTATTTAAAAAAAATAAAAAAGAATCGATTCTTCTTCTTAATTAAAAAAAGATAAGATAACCAATGACAAAAAGGGATGAAATTAAAAGGTTTTATACCAAGAAAATGAAAAGATATATTAAAAATATAACAAAGGGTATGGGAATAGTTTTAGATAAAAATGTTATTAATTACATTTTGAAAATAATATTAGCATCAATTAGTATTTCACACGGAGATATATGCGAAATTATCGACTTGTTCGCTTTACATATCATTCCTTTAATGAAAGAATGTCATCATCATCGTCATCATCATCATCATCGTCGTCGTCCTAAATTTTCTATTCGACGACGAAAATCATCATCATCGCCGTTGCTCCTAGATAGGCAAAATACGGGAAAATCTATACAAAAACGTCTTTTTCGAGATGATGATGATGATGATAATAATAATACCGTCACGGAATTGATAAAAATGTTAAATTTTAAAAAAGATTCACATTTTCAAATTTTTTTATACAAGTTTTTTAAAAAAAGTATAAAATGCGTAGCGAAATCAGCACAAATGTTTTTGAAAAACCATCATAAAATTATTTGCTCATTTGAAGATGAACAATATTACATTATTTTCGAACATAAAATTCGGAATAATAATAATAATTAATTTTTTTCATTTCATTTTAACATCGTCGAGGATAGAATCCACCGTTCGGGTATATTCGTAAATTAAATTGAACAAACCCTTTTCGATTATATGAAGACGGAGGAGTTTTGTCAGGTTTTTTATTTTCATCACGTTATCATCATCATCATCATTACCGTGTAACAACGGTTCGGAAATAAAACTCTCGGAAAAATATTCGAAAAGATCTTCTAGCTCGTAAGTGGAAGGGCTGTATGGGGCAATGTTGGGAGGATAAAGGTGTAAGTAAATTAAATAACTGTCGGAAAACCCCACGACCTTTTTGCGAAATCGTTCTAACAAGTCGTCGTCGTCGTCATTGTTGTTGTTGTTGTTGTTTGCCAAAAGGCTTTTTATAAGGTAGTACGCTTGAAAACGATGATTATTATACGATATTAACACGACATTTTCCGGTAGATATTCGATGAATTGCGATAATCCTTCTGTTAAAGAAACGGCGACGGTGGTGGCGGTGGCTTTCTGGCTCAACAACGCGACGTTCTTTAATCTATTATTATTATTATTATTCGATTTTGACGACGACGACGATGATGATGATGATGACGATGATGGTGGCGATGGTGGTGGTGGCTTAATGTGAATGGAAAAGTAATCACTTTTTTCTTTTCTAATATCATCTCGGCGGAATGTTAGTTGAACAATATCGCCGTCTTCATCTGTAAAATATATTAAAAAAAACCTGTAACTTTTATTTTTTAAGATAATAATAATAATTAATAATGTACTAGTCGTAGATAGATGATGAAAATTTTTTTTGTCTGTTTGTTTGGGCTCACTTACTTATTTACTTATTTACTGACTTACTTACTTACTTACCCCAAGAAGTAGTTTCGACTCCAAAAACGATAATCGTCGTCGTCGTCGTCGTCGTATTCTTCATCATCATCATCAGCATTAATTATTATTATTATTGTCGTTGTCCTTAACCTTTTATTATTATCA
>NC_061108.1:85419853-85462353 GCF_015104395.2 Macrobrachium nipponense
AACAAAATGGGAAACATGTCGTGTGCAGATTTGAGTTCATTGACGCATTCTAAAGACATGAGTTAATCACGAGTTTCATATATGTAGTATGCGGGTATCTGTACATCGGTTAGCGAGTGCAAGTTCGTAATACATGTCACAGAAAATGACATATAATCTCTACTATGTGACTTAACGGAGGGCAGTAGTGATTTCGGCGTAGAAGAATGTTGGAGGTCCGTCGGAAAAGGTAAAAGTGAAATGACATTCTAGTTGGTTCTAGAGAAAGGGAAGTGTTATGTGACACACATTTTATGGACGAACTTTAATGTTTAAATGTCTGATAATTATATTCTCATTTTCAGAAGGATTCGAAGTTACCCCATATAGAAAAATGGGATTTCTCTAGACGTGTTTTTGATTTGATAAACTGAATTTTTGGACAGAGAGAGATAAAAGGGGATACTTAATTAATATTATTTTGGGAAGAATATGATAGTTTAACGTTCTTTCCTTTTTAGATATTTTTAACCCATTTTATTCCAATTTCATGTTAGCTAATTTTGGGAAATAAAAAGTATTTTTTTGTAACAGGGGGAGTTTGAATTAGCCTAGAGTTTGATACTTTGATTTTCAGTTAACTTCAGGGAGGCACTCAACATGAAAGGTAGGCAACGTTACCAGTTCAGGCGTTTTTTTTAATTTGTTTAAACAAGTATCATCCTGACCTCGTAAGATAGATGTTTATTTATATATATATGTTTATATATAAACAAATAGGCACAATCACATCAAGAATTGTCTCAATACCTTTTCTTATCTTACGTATTCCTTTTATTTCAGCACCCCTTTCATCGCGTATTTTTTCCCTCCGAAATTACACTAATGTGACTCAGATCCCACCCTGTGGAACTGCAATGAAATTCCACCAAATTCGTCTTCTTGTTTTATCCTGAGAGAGGTGGATAACAAGGCACCATTCTGTAAGGCAGATTTCTTACGACCCTCTTCAGGGTGCGAAACGTCTCTCTCGCATTCCTCCAAAAGGTGAACTGACGTAGAACGAGGAAAATCACTTTGATCTGAAGTATGAAAAGGGCGAAAAGAAGGGGCGAGGATCTTCTTTTGATATCTGACAAAACCTTGCGATAGGTGTCTATCAATAAGTCAGATGGAAAGATTTGAGAAAAAGAAGCAGATATTACTGTTGCTTGCTATCGTTCTGGGAGATTTTTTTCTTATTGAATAGAATGGATTAGCTTGAATCAGATCAGCAAAGGGTGTCATATCAAGGTAAGGGCATTATATTATGCTAAATATTTAATAAAAATAAATGTTCAGCTGTTTAGTGCTGTCAAAAGAAAGATTGTATTTGCAACATACTTAATAGTTTAAGAATCTAGCAAAGTATTGTCCAAGTCACTCTGCATCTTGTAAGATTTCACGCAGTAAAACATCTTATGTGAGAGGTTCGACCTAAAGACCGCTTCCCTTGAGATAATAAGTTGCAATCCCTCGTTATACGTGGATGGTAAATTGGATGATTAAAATCCTCATATTATATGAGAGGTTCCTGATCCGTTTATTTAATGAAGTTCTCTATGGCAAGACCTTTCGATTAGGGAGGCTAATGTAGGTGGGATTCGCTCATTAATTTTTGGAGGCAGGACCTCCTCCTACAGCTGAGGGGTGTATTTTTTCTAACGTAATTGGGAGTGGGTTTCATAACAAGATGTTTTTGTGGGATGTTATAAAATGTCAGATGTTTTGTGGGTTAAACATTGTATAGGCAGTAATTGAGTGGAATTTAAAAACAGGTATATCTTATGACTTAACGAAGCTTCAAAGGTTTCAGTATCAGAACAAGATTAGGAGAAAGATCTTATATAATTTACAATTTTACAGCTGCTCTCTCTCTCTCTCTCTCTCTCTCTCTGAGAGCTCCAAGAGCATAAACAGCAACCCAATTATGCCAACCATATCACTGACATATGACCTAATTCGCCCCCCTCCCCCATCCCCGCACCCTAATACCCCTTCCTAACCCAATGCCCCTTGAAGTTATAGGACCCATCTTTCTGTTCTATCAGGACTTTCTCAGGCTTCGTGCGCCCTGCACATTTCAATATATCACTCCCAGACAGCCGTTTTCTTTGCGTTCGTCCGTCCGTCTCTCTGTCTCTCTGTCTGACGAGCCGTCGATTCGCCTGATAGACAGCCGCTCTGTTTGCAGGTGAGATTGGCTTTGCTCTCGAGTTGCTGCTATGATTTCTGGGTTGCTTTCAGGCTCTTGTAGTTTTGTGGGTCCTGGTCGAGGTTTGAAGTTATATATTTTTTTTTCTTTTTGGGGGGGGTTTTTGGGGTACAAGACGGGATTGTGTTTTGATTTTTTGACTGGCAGTACACGAAGGTGGTGTGTGTACGCATGTATATATATATATTATATATATATAATATATATATATATATATATATATATATATATATATATAATATATATATATATATATATATAATATGATTTTACACATTGTGATAATAGTAGCCAGAATGACTATTAACTGTTTATTTGCATTATGACTAATGCCACACACACACATATATATATTTTTTCAGAATTATTATTATTAAACATTCAGTAGATTTCATAGACTAAGTTAGGAAAAATAATATAAAGGGACACATGGTTAGTTTTGATGTAGTAGCATTATTCACCAATGTCCCCATTAGATAAAGTATTAGAATTCCTTCAGACTAAACATAATGAGTGTATTTTCAATCTAAGAAACATCGAAATAGGCGTTCTTTTTGAGTTGATTAAATTGTGTGTCAGTGTTACTTATTTCACGTTTGAGGGACAAGTTTACAAACAGAAATATGGAGTAGCTATGGGGTCCTCATTATCACCTATACTCGCTAACATCTATATGGAATATTTCGAAACTAATCTAGTTCCTAATGTTATGTCCCTAACTTAAACTGCAAGGATGGTGGAGAATTTGTGGATATATTTTTTGCTATTCTGCAAGGTGATGAAAATTAAATAGAAACTTTTCTAGATGAACTCAGTAAGTTTGATAACAATATCCAGTTCACTTTAGAGAAAAGTAACAGTAATAAACTGCCTGCTTTTTAGACATATTCATAGAAAGAAAGAAACAGGATATGAATTCAGCACATATAGAAAGACCCACACATACAAACTCATATATTCATTTCTTCTCTTTTCACAGTCATGATATAAAAATAGGGGTTCTAACAGGTTTATTTCTTAGGGCAATGAGAACGTGTACCCTACCCTTGCAAGATAGAGCAAGAAATAAATTACATCGATAAAACCTTCGATGCATTAGCATACCCGGAATGGTTCAGAAAAAGGGCACTCGACAAAGCTAGAAAAATCTTTACAGAGCAAATGTAGAGAGTACATGGAATAAAGAAACAAGAAATAAAAAGTTTGCCCTCCTATTATGCCTAAAATGAAACAAATCACTTCAAAAATGAAAGAAAGTAAATATAAATTTGTATATTACCTTCTTTGATATACCGTAACAAATAAAGTATGTAAAAATAAATTGGAAGGAGAGACAGTAATACAGATGATGTAGCGGGGGTATACATAATCAATTGCAATAATTGTGGAGACGATATGTGGGGGAATCAGTAGGGGATAAGGACTAGAGTCCAAGAACATAAAAGGGCAGTACAGCTTAACTCTCAGGGGAGTGCTATAGCTAGACATTGTTGGGAAAAGGACCATAGGATGGATTTCAAAAACAGTAGGCTTATATACAAAAGCAACAAAATTAGTCACAGGAGGGTAGTAGAAGGTGCACTCATCAGAGAGATTAAAGTAATAGAAGGAAACAAAGGTTTTACCTCAGAAGATCTCATAAGCCGAGCTTTGATATTAAAAAGAAGCTAAGATTGACCCTGCTGACCTGGAGATAGGGTTTCCTGCCCAACAGACTTTTGGTGACCACACCTTACTCAAGGGATTAATCCCATTGACCATCAGCTCAGGATATCAGAGCGACAAGAGGGGATTGGCAACTCTCAAGGAAACAAGAATAGCCATCACATAAATGACAGCTCAACGAAAAGAAGTTCCAGAAGACTGCTGGACCTTGACCCAGGCTAACATCCCAAACATCTATTGAAAATCGGCCACAAATATTGCCTGAAAGTACTCGAGTATGTAGTAAAACTAAATGTAAATACTTAGAAGTAAACAAGTCACAAAGTGATTCTGTGTGTTTCTTTTTCAATTATTATTATTATTATAACTTCCTCCTCCACTCTACAACAATGCCTTTCTTTGTCTCCAACAAGCAAACAAGTATAAAATCAATAAATATGCCCTTAAAGGAGAAAGCACGGATGGCCCAGTTGCTATATTAAAGGTGGATAGCTGTCTTCAAATAAGATGAAATATGATATGAGTATCAAGTACAGATTACCTAAGACTCAAAATTTCTTTTACCCACATATCAGTAATATCTTGAGAAACATTAACTTGGTAGATAAAGGTTTTATCAGATTATCAGAAAATCCAAGCAATATCTTCGCTGAGATTTGCAAGCGAGACAAGATGATACAGTGTTTATACAGGTGTTTGTATAGGTAGACAGGTATCATAGTGAAATGAACATTAGATATCCGTAAACTTATCTTTGTTGTATATTTATACATTATACACACACACACACACACACATATATATATATATATATATATATATATATATATATATATATATATATATATATATATATATATATATATATATATATATATATATATATAATAGGTTTCAACTTATCTTGATATATACTTATATATATATATATATATATATATATATATATATATATATATATATATATATATATATATATATATATATATATATATATATACAATATGTTCCCTCTGGACATATGCCTATTTTGATGTTTCATTTGCTGGTGTCTTCTTTTGGGTTCATATCATTGACTTGAGTTTTTCAAAAATGGAGAAGTCTGTGAACATGATTATCTTTAGTGTTTCACAGAAAATTTAAATGAGATATTGAATGAATTTCATATTGGAGTGACAGCTTTTTTTTTCTTGACTTTAATTGCTTTTTTCAGGCATTGATGCACATTAATAAATGTCTTGGCAGTTTTAATTGTTCTTTGCACTAATTTAAAAAAAAAGACTTTGAAGGCTGATTTGTGGAGATGTAATTTTGCAGAGTGTAATTCAAACAGAAATATCATAGCATATAAATCATTTTTCCTCTGGTAGTTTCAGCAATTTAGAATATCCATGTGACTTTATATTGTTGTATTAACAATTTAAAGACGAATATCTTTATTTTAGAAAAAAAGCATATTTATAAAATTACTAATGTCATCTTAAATGAGTTTCTTTGCAGTAAATGAACAAACATGTTACGTGCCTTCTCTTCGCCAAAAAATAATAGAATGCAAATTTTTCATGTGTAATTAAAAGAGGGAACATCTTTAGAAATGCCTTTTTCCTCACGAGACACTTAATCTCCCAAAATCACAAGCACTATCTCTAATGGGGTCAGAAAATAAAAGATAATCCTTTCCCTAAGAGATACGAAGACATCCCTGAAAATATTCAATCTCTTAGCAGGTTCCAGGGCTCCTTTGAACCTGCAACGCAGTTACTTAGAAAATTCAAGTGTTTTTAAGTGTTTTTTTTTTTTTTTGGGGGGGGGGGGGGGTGGGGGGGGGGGGGGGGGCAAACATCTTGGGTAATTGCTCCAAGAAGACCTTGTCTTGGAAAGTGTTGAGCAAGGGCGAGAGAGGAATTGCAGGAAAAATTAAAATGTTTTTTTGCTTATTTTAAAGAATAAAATAGTCATGGTGTTTGACCGGTGAAGTATTATTATTATTATTATTATTATTATTATTATTATTATTATTATTATTATTATTATTTTATATTATTATTATTATTATTATTATTATTATTATTAATTATTGTTGTTATTATTATCATTATTATTATTATTTTTTCTGCTCTATCACAGTCCTCCAATTCGACTGGGTGGTATTTATAGTGTGGGGTTCCGGGTTGCATCCTGCCTCTTTAGGAGTCCATCACTTTCCTTACTATGTGCGCCGTTTTCTAGGATCACACTAATTCTGCATGAGTCCTGGAGCACTTCAGCTCTAGTTTTTCTAGATTCTTTTTCAGTGATCTTGGGATCGTGCCTAGTGCTCCTATGATTATGGGTACAATTTCCTCTGGCATATCCCATATCCTTCTTATTTCTATTTTCAGATCTTGATACTTATCCATTTTTTCCCTCTCTTTCTCTTCAACTCTGGTGTCCCATGGTATTGCGACATCAATGAGTGATACTTTCTTCTTGATTTTGTCAATCAACGTCACGTCTGGTCTGTTTGCAACGTATCACCATATCTGTTCTGATCCACCATAGTCCCAGAGGATCTTTGCCTGATCGTTTCTATCACTCCTTCAGGTTGCGTTGCTCGTACCACTTATTACTGCAAGGTAGCTGATGTTTATTTGGCACAGGCTCCAGTGAATCATGCCTCTTTGTGTACTGGTTCTGTGCAAGTGCCGGAAATTCGCTTACTATGTGGTTTATAGTTTCATTTTTAGTATTGCACTTCCTACATATAGGAGAGATGTTATTATCATTTATATTATTATTATTATTATTATTATTATTATTATTATTATTATTATTATTATTATTATTTGGTCTATCACAGTCCTCCATTTCGACTGGGTGGTATTTTATAGTGTCACCGAGTCGAAATGGAGGACTGTGACAGACACCCCCCCCCCCCCCCCCCCCCCCCCCAAAAAAAAAAATAATAATAATAATAATAATATTATGCTTCATTGGTTAGACAACATGAGTATTATTATTATTATTATTATTATTATTATTATTATTATTATTATTATTATTATTATATTATTATTATTATTATTATTATCATTTTTTTTTGCTCTGTCACAGTTCTCTAATTCGACTGGGTGGTAATTTGACAGTGGGGGGTTTCCGGGTTGCATCCTGCCTCCTTAGGAGTCCATCACTTTTCTTACTATGTGTGCCGTTTCTAGGATCACACTCTTCTGCATGAGTCCTGGAGCTACTTCAGCTCTAGTTTTTCTAGATTCCTTTTCAGGGATCTTGGGATCGTGCCTAGTGCTCCTATGATTATGGGTACAATTTCCTCTGGCATATCCCATATCCTTCTTATTTCTATTTTCAGATCTTGATACTTATCCATTTTTTTCCCTCTCTTTCTCTTCAGCTCTGGTGTCCCATGGTATTGCGACATCAATGAGTGATACTTTCTTCTTGATTTTGTCAATCAACGTCACGTCTGGTCTGTTTGCACGTATCACCCTATCTGTTTTCTGATACCATAGTCCCAGAGGATCTTTGCTGATCGTTTTCTATCACTCCTTCAGGTTGGTGCTCGTACCACTTATTACTGCAAGGTAGCTGATGTTTATTTGCACAGGCTCCAGTGAAGGGCTTTGCCACTGAATCATGCCTCTTTGTGTACTGGTTCTGTGCAAGTGCCGGAAATTCGCTTACTATGTGGTTTTATAGTTTCATTTTTAGTATTGCACTTCCTACATATAGGAGACAAATGTTATTATCATTTTATATTATTATTATTATTCATTATTACTTATTATTATTGTTATTTTTATTATTATTATTCATTATTATTTGGTCTATCACAGTCCTCCATTTCGACTGGGTGGTATTTATAGTGTACCGAGTCGAAATGGAGGACTGTGACAGAAAAAAAAAAAAACCCCCCCCCCCCCAAAAAAAAAAAAAATAATAATAATAATAATAATTATGCTTCATTGGTTAGACACATGAGTATTATTATTATTATATTATTATTATTATTATTATTATTATTATTATTATTATTATTATCATATTTTTTTTTGCTCTGTCACAGTTCTCTAATTCGACTGGGTGGTATTTACAGTGGGGGTTCCGGGTTGCATCCTGCCTCCTTAGGAGTCCATCACTTTTCTTACTATGTGTGCCGTTTCTAGGATCACACTCTTCTGCATGAGTCCTGGAGCTACCTCAGCCTCTAGTTTTTCTAGATTCCTTTTCAGGGATCTTGGGATCGTGCCTAGTGCTCCTATGATTATGGGTACAATTTCCTCTGGCATATCCCATATCCTTCTTATTTCTATTTTCAGATCTTGATACTTATCCATTTTTTCCCTCTCTTTCTCTTCAACTCTGGTGTCCCATGGTATTGCGACATCAATGAGTGATACTTTCTTCTTGATTTTGTCAATCAACGTCACGTCTGGGTCTGTTCTGATACCATAGTCCCCCCAGAGGATCTTTGCCTGATCGTTTTCTATCACTCCCTCAGAGTGTCGTACCACTAATTACTGCAAGTAGCTGATGTTCTTGCACAGGCTCCAGTGGAGGGCTTTTGCCACTGAATCATTCCTGTTTTTGTACTGGTTCTGTGCAAGTGCCGGACATTCGCTTGCTATGTAGTTTATGGTTTCATTTTTCGTATTGCACTTCCTACATATGGGAGAGATGTTGTTTCCGTCTATCGTTCTTTGAAACATATCTGGTTCTTAGGGCCTGATCTTGTGCCGCTGTTATCATCCTTCAGTTTTCCTTCTTTAGCTCTCCCCTCCGTAGCCATTGCCATTATTATATTATTATTATTATTATTATTATTATTATTTAGTATGTTTCAAACACAGACCTTGCATGTTTTAATAAATAAGGCAGAATTTATAGAGTTTATTTTATCTTGCTCCATTATATTTAATGAAATATTATTATTATTATTATTATTATTATTATTATTATTATTATTATTATTATTATTATTATTATTATTATAACGTTTTTGTCATAAAACGTCCCATCATTTAATCGTTACGCGTACACATACACACGCACACACACACACACGTGTGTGTGTAAGCGCATGTATGCCCCACTTTCATAACTTTGACGCTGCGATCGTCCGTACATTTCAATAGGTTTTTAATTTCTTTCGCTAAATGAAAAAGCTACCTTTCATTGAGTGATTGATGGGGGAAGTTCACGAACAAAGGTAGAGCACTTTATATCCATTTCATGAACAAATCACAAAACTCATCTTTTATTATTATTATTTATTTATTTTTTTCATTCATATTCCGCAATGTTTCGATTTCTGCTGTGGATTATTTGTGTTTTTGCGAATTCCAGTTTTTTCGTTTGGTCCTTTGAGAAGAGGAAACTTGAGCGATTGTTAGTTTTTTGTTTATTTCGGTTATTTTGCGAAAGGATGAAAAATACACTGTCCTGTTTTTTTTTATTTGTTTTGCTTTTTAAAAATACTGGGTAATTAGTAGACAGTTGTATATACGAGAATATGAAGCAATATGTTTGTAGCACAATAATAATAATAATAATAATAATAATAATAATAATAATAATAATAAATAATAATAATAATAATAATGATAATAATAATAATGGAGTAATATGCGAGTGTGTGTAGTGCAAACAAAATCATATAACAGTTTGTTTGTTTAATGATAATAATAATAATAATAATAATAATACGCTGGAAACAGACCTTCTTTCAAACAAGTTTTATTGAAAATAATGGCAGAATTCACAGAATTGATTTTGTACAAAATATTCTTTCAATTCTCCTTATGATTTTTCTTTCTGGCACGCTGGTATTATAAAGCAGCTGTCCAATGTTCATCGTGCTGTAGGTCGTCAACGGAAATTTCGGGCGGGCTGGTGTTATCAAAAGCAAAACTGGTTATCAGGGACAGGCTGGGGTCGTCAACAGGTATACAGGTGGGTTTCGTAGATCGGGTAACAGGCCGTAGTCGTCAGGGGTCTATCCGGTATTTCTTGTTTTTATTTCTTCTTTTCTGGTTTTCAAGGCGTCTACATGTTCGGCCACCTCGTTTGGCCATCTTCGGGACGGGATCGCTGAGTGCAATGGTCTGTGTCAGATGTATTCACGCTATTTATTGCAGGGGGGGGGGTTCGGTGGCTTGAAGAAACGGGTTTACCTCACTCTTTCATTGGGCATACCTGTGACGTCGCTCGTGACGTCACAGGTATTGCCCAATGAAAAGTGTTTCGGCCAAACGAGGTGGCCGAAACATGTAGACGCCTTGAAACCAGAAAAGAAGAAACAAATAACAAGAAATACCGGATAGACCCCTGACGACTACGGACCTGTTCCGATATCGAAACCCACCTGTATACCTGTTGACGACCCCAGCCTGTCCCTGCATAACCAGTTTTGCTTTTGATAACACCAGCCCGCCGAAATTTCCGTTGACGACCTCAGCACGATGAACATTGGACAGCTGCTTTATAATACCAGCGTGCCAGAAAAGAAAAATCATAGGAAGAATTGAAAGAATATTGTACAAAATCAATTCTGTGAATTCTGCCATTATTTAATCAATAATAATAATAATAATAATAATAATAATAATAATAATAATAATAATAATAATATAGAACACAAATAAAAACAACCACCACAGCCAATGACATTACAATCAGTACCCTGTCTTATTCCACGAAATATGTCACGCGCAACTACTACCTCGCAATTTCATATCCACTCTCAAGTAAAGAATTTCGATTTAAGGGTTATTTTCTGATCTCGAAAAACTCCGAAGATGGGACGCTCAAGAGGCCAAATTCAATTCAATTCAAGTTTTCTCAGTGGCTGAGTTTCTTGCTGAACGCGCCCCGGTTCTGTGTACGTTTTGGGTTAGGCGTTACGTCGCCTGAAGATGTATATATTGTTGATTGATCTTTTTCACTTCGTCATTCGTATATTTAAAAGCTCTAAAAGAGGCTTTATTCTGATGTATTTAGTTGAAGTATTTTCTTTTTTAAATTATTTGTTTTCGTCATTTGTGTATTTGAAAGCTCTAAAACAGGCATTACTCTTTTGAATTTGATTGATATATTTTTCGGTAAATTATTTATTATTGGAGTTCGTCATATTTAAAAGCTTGCATTATCTCTCGAAAATAAACTCTGATAAAAAAAAAAAAAAAAAAAAAAAAAAAAATGTTACGAGAGCCTCAAGGAACATATCAGAATTCTGATATATTTTCACAGAATTTCCTGTGCAAATTTAAAGTTGAATTCTTCAGTAATTCATTTCTGTTGTTTAGCGAATGAATTTATAACGTCATATTCCAGCGTTTATGTTACCTTGTCGTCTATTACTTCAAGAAAGTGTTTGTCTTTTAAATTGCAATAATGTTTATTTTATATTCTATGCAGTGCATCTTGCATACTCCATGCATGAACACTAGTTTTATTCAATGCATTCCGTGCATTTAGTTTGTTTGTATTTTATATCCTAGTTATTGGATAAGGGAGGGTATGGTAGGGTCAATATGCCCGTTGGAGTTATGTCTCAGTGACAATTAGAATTGCCAGCGAGAGAGAGAGAGAGAGAGAGAGAGAGAGAGAGAGAGAGAGAGAGAACATATATTTCTGGAAATTTTAAATAAGTTCCCATTCAAGAATAGCATGAGAATTCAGTAATCAAGCAATTGTATATATGTATATATATATATGTATATTATATATATATATATATATATATATAAATATATATATATATATATAATATATATATATATATAATAAATATATATATATATACATATATATATATATATATATATATATATATATATATATATATATATATATATATATATATACATATCATAACATATATATATATATATATATATATATATATATATATATATATATATATATATATATATATATATATATATATATATAGACACACATACACACACACATATACATCTATATATATATATATACTATATATATATATATATATATATATATATATATATATATATATATATACGTCATACTTCTCAGTTATTGTGGGTACAACTCTCTCTCTCTCTCTCTCTCTCTCTCTCTCTCTCTCTCTCTCTCTCTCTCTCTCTCTCTCTCTCTCTCTTTCTGCTTCATTTGCTCATCAGTACATTCCAAGTTTGTCAAACAAATTCACGAGTGGTGCATTCATTAACATATGCCACTTGAGCATTAGCCCGACCCCACGATTCAATCCCAGCTGGGGAAATTTCTGAATGAAAGAAGATACATATACTTAAATCTGATTAAAGAAAAACTCTCGAAATCTTACTTATAAAATATGGGACGAAAAACGAGTGATGGATTCCTCCCATGAGAATTCCACCTCGGGATTTGATGGAGGTTCCATTAGACAATTACTTTTGTTCTTAATTACATTTGCATAAGATAAATAATGCTCTTACCATCTGCATGAGCCGCCATGGGTTCTTTGGTGGTGGGCGTCTGATTCCCGTGTAGTAATGACGTTTAGGGGTGGGGGAATAGGCGTTTTTTTTTTGGCAGTTTTTCAAGTTAGGGCGTAATTATTCATTGGAAAATGGTTCTGCTTTGTCTTTGTGTTTCAAGTAAACTTTGCTTATTAAGGTTACTCTCTTAAGTGTTTTCTTCAGTGCTCTCTCTCTCTCTCTCTCTCTCTCTCTCTCTCTCTCTCTCTCTCTCTCTCTCTCTCTTTCCAGCTCTTTTTCGTAACTTTGCCATTTTCTCAAATTGCTAAACAGTCTCTCTCTCTCTCTCTCTCTCTCTCTCTCTCTCTCTCTCTCTCTCTCTCTCTCTCTCTCTCTCTCTCGTAACTTTTCCATTTTCTCAAATGGCTATACAGCCTCTCTCTCTCTCTCTCTCTCTCTCTCTCTCTCTCTCTCTCTCTCTCTCTCTCTCGTAACTTTGCCATTTTCTCAAATGGCTATACAGCCTCTCTCTCTCTCTCTCTCTCTCTCTCTTCTCTCTCTCTCAGAATTTCTTATAATTTTTTCCATAATCTCATAAGAGGCAACAAAACTCTTTGAAAACATAATTACATACCAAACAAAGCAGCCTGTTGTGATCTGACCTTTGAACTTCCAAGTGCCCAGCTAGACTTGTGAAAAGACGCAGCATCTTTCATCTCTGAAGTATGCTGCGAGAGCATCCCGGAATTTTATATCCCAGATGATGAAACATCAGTAAAATAATATCCTTTCTAAATTACAGAGAGAGAGACAGACAGAGAGAGACAGAGAGAGAGAGAGGAAGGCAAGCTGACGTACAGACAGACAGAGAATATTTATTAGAATTCCCAGCATCGAAGCGAGTGAATTTTTCCCGTACGGAAGAATGCATTCCGGAATGCATTGTTTTTCTTTGTGGATTGAATCACGTTTTTCTGCCTCTTCAATGAAGGAAGGTTATGTGAATGAGGGATTACAGAAGCAGAATGGAAATTCCAAAGCTTGGTAGTACAAAGAGAGAAGCTGCCACTGATTCAAAACAAACTGCATATGGAAGAGATGGACTGACGGGTGTTACTAAGGCTTTTGATAAGAGGAATTATGCTCTCGAGTTTAACTGAGCTGTTGAATGAAAGAGTACCTGCAGAGAGAGAGAGATAGATGAGAGAGAGAGAGAGAGAGAGAGAGAGAGAGAATCTATCTAGCCTTTGATGGTTATCAGACTAAGCAATGACCCCATATATATATATATATATATATATATATATATATATATATATATATATATATATATATATATATTTAGTAAACAATATAGACTACCCTTTCATATTCAGATTAGGAATACGTTACACTGGAAGGACTCTCCGTTCAAGAGAATTTAATCATAGCCTTAAAGGGGGAATTTACTGAAAAAAACTAATTACTCAATTTGTATGCACTTGACAGCATTGCCCAAAGTAAATACTACATATATATATATATATATATATATATATATATATATATATATATATATATATATATATATATATATACGTGTATATACAAGTGTCAGTGACAAACACTAAACATTTTCCCTGGTTTCCAACTATATTTCTCGTTATACGAAGTAATAGTATTGGATGATGAGGAAGTTGTACCTCCTCTCTCTCTCTCTCTCTCTCTCTCTCTCTCTCTCTCAGTTTGCTACTGGTCTAAAGGACAAGACACAGATACCTAATATGTATGCATTTATGGTAAGTCTTGCATCTGCCAATCCAATTTCTCTTCCTCTGTCTTAAAATCATAACTACAGTTAAGTCTCTCTCTCTCTCTCTCTCTCTCTCTCTCTCTCTCTCTCTCTCTCTCTCTCTCTCTCTCTCTCAGTTTCTATTGGTCTAAAGTGGCAAGAAACAAATACCATGATTTATATGCATGCCTGACAAGTCTCTCTCTCTCTCTCTCTCTCTCTCTCTCTCTCTCTCTCTCTCTATATATATATATATATATATATATATATATATATATATTATATATATATATATATATATATATATAATATATATACATATATATATATATATATATATATATATATATATATATATATATATATATGAAAATTGAGTGCTTACCTCCTTTTCCTATCCAAATAACAATAAGAGACAATTCCTTTTGTTATCTCTCTCTCTCTCTCTCTCTCTCTCTCTCTCTCTCTCTCTCTCTCTCTCTCTCTCTCTCTCTCTCTATATATATATATATATATATATATATATATATATATATATATATATATATACATTTATATATATGCAAAATTGAGTGCTTACCTCCGTTTTTCCTATCCAAAGAACAATAAAAGACGGCTCCTTTTGTTATTCTACCCTTCCATCCAACGTATTCATTGGACTGTCTCTTTCAATTTCGAGAGATGACTCTTTGTGCCTCTCTTTAACACATTTCTCCGATCTCATTCTTGCTTTCTTATCTCCTCTCGTTATTTGCTTTATTTTAATCCATCATCGTTTATGCCGTCTCATATATTCTTTTATGCCCATTTTCTAAAGAGGAGAATGGGGTCATCGGGTCGTCGAAGGTTATGCTTTCTTTTTTATTAAAGGAAACATATTCTTTGATGAGGAAATATTTGAAATGTGTTTTAATTGTTCTTTGTTGAGGATATTTTCCGAGGACATATATTTTTTCAAGAGAAAATACTTGAAATGTATTTATTCATTGTTTATTGTGAAGGAATATCCCAGGAAACATTCTTTGATGAGAAACTTAACTGAACTATATTCTTTGCCTAAATAAAAATTTTTAAAATAAAAAAATGTAATCTACAACGAAAAAAGTATAGAAAATACGATTAAATACATTTATATATGTTTGGATTTGCATTAAAACGTACAACAGGTTCGAGAATGTTTATCTTACATACAAAACATTATAACCAACATCCACAAACATTTCTAATGTATTCTTTGCTTCAGTAAAAAGGTATAAATAAAAAGTATCCTATAACGGAAAAAATATTTAAAACCGATTAAATACATTCTTGTCTGTTTGGATATGTATTAGAAGCATGCAATAGGTTAATAGGATATATTATACAATGAAAAAATATATTGAAAAAATACGATCAAATACATTTATGTGTTTGGTTAGGGAATTTTTTTTTTCCATATACAAAACATTTCAACAAACATCCACCTATGTTTAGCAAACATCTGTAAACACAAAACTGGAACGACATTCCACGCGCCAGAGATTCCTGGAATATTTTGTCGAAATTGCAACATTCCTCAAAGGATTTGAATCTTCAGGAAAGGATTCTGAATCGGACTGGATCCTGTTTCAGCAAGTTCTTTGTGTACGTTTAAAACTTTGAGATTTCGGTTGAAGGGGCTTATATAATATTATTATTTTTTTTTTTTTTTTTTTTTTTTTTGTTCTATCACAGTCCTCCAATTCGACTGGGTGGTGGATATTTATAGTGTGGGGTTCGGGTTGCATCCTGCCTCCTTAGGAGTCCATCACTCTTCTTACTATGTGTGCCGTTTCTAGGATCACAACTCTTCAGCATGAGTCCTGGAGCCTACTTTCAGCTTCTAGTTTTTCTAGATTCCTTTTCAGGGATCTTGGGATCGTGCCTAGTGCTCCTATGATTATGGGTACGATTTCCACTGGCATATCCCATATCCTTCTTATTTTCTATTTTTCAGATCTTGATACTTATCCAATTTTTTCCACCCTCTCTTTCTCTTCAACTCTGGTGTCCCATGGTATTGCGACATCGATGAGTGATACTTTCTTCTTGACCTTGTCAATCAACGTCACGTCCTGGTCTGTTTGCACGTATCACCCTATCCGTTCTGATACCATTATTATTATTATTATATTATTATTATTATTATTATATTATTATTATTATTATTATTTGTCTATCACAGTCAGCCTATTCGACTGGGTGGTTTTCTTCATAGCGAGATGTTCAGGGTTGCATCCTGCCTCCTTAGGAGGCCGTCACTCTTCTAGTAGCATACTCTTCTGTATGAGTCCTGGAGCTACTTCGTCCTCTATATTTTTCCAGGTTCCTTTTCAGGGATCTTGGGATCGTGGCTAGTGTTCCTGTGGTTATGGGTAAAATTTCCACTAACGAGTCCCATATCCTTCTTATTTCTATTTTCAGGTCTTGATACTTAAAAATCTTTTCTCTTTCTTTCTCATACGCTCTGGTGTCATAAGACTCCCAGATAAATCTTAAGTCTCTCTCTCTCTCTCTCTCTCTCTCTCTCTCTCTCTCTCTCTCTCTCTCTCTCTCTCTCTCTGTATTGAACATGGCGAAATATAATGGTGATTAACTGTTGAACATAGTCATTAAATGTTAGGAGAATACAGGGAAAGAAATATACAAGGAAATTGTGAAAGTTATTATAAAACATTAAAAACGAAATGTAAATGACTAACACAAGCGTTAGGTGTTAATTAACTTAGTATAATTATTGGCAATGAATGAGGACCAAGTTAACGTAAACATAACATATTTCTTTCCTTCTTTTATTACGTTTCTGTCGATGAATAGACGACTGGTTAAAGGGAGAAAGAAATAAGAGTTAAAATGAAGATAGAAACGAACTAATACCATTTTTGTAATGATAAATTCACCAAGAATTTTCACAGTTTAAAGTCCTCATTTCAAATGCCACATTTTTGGCCCATGGGGTACACAGATGTTCCAAATCGGATTAAATACCATATCATTATGATTCTCATTTTGTGTGGATTCTAGTGATAACATATTTTTGTATATGATTGCACTTAGACATGGAATGACGTCTTTGTATATGGTTATACTTAGATACAGAATAACATTTCTGCATATGATTATATCTAGATACAGGATAATATGTCTACATATGATTATATTTAGACATAGAATGACATGTCTTTGTATATGATTATACTTAGACATAGAATAATATGTCTTTGTATGTGATTATACTTAGATGTAGAATACAGAAATATAAAGGGATAAATTCTTGTTGATTTATTGTATTTCATTTTTGTTTTTTCTCATTGTTGATGTTATTGTTATTATTGATGATTTCTTTATGTTTATTCATATTCATATTCATATTCATATTGTTATTATTATTTTTGTTATTGATTATTATTATTTTATTATTATTATTATTATTATTATTATTATTATTATTATTATTATTGATTATTATTATTATTATTATTTATTTAATTTATTTATCTTTATAAAAATAGAATTAGTTCGTTCCTATAAAGGTTTATCTACATTAACTCTTGTCTCTTTAATATTATTATTATTATTATTATTATTATTATTATTGGGTTGGTGACGATTTGCCGCCGACAGTTAGCCACCGCCAGTTCGCCACCAGCTTTTGGCCACTTGGGTCATTTTGCCACCAGAGACTATTCACCACCAGAAATATAAATAGTGTGTATTGGGTTTTTTCCCTCTACAACTTTTAATTTTTTCTAGTCAATGTTATCTTTACTACTACAAGGTACAAATTAACAAATTAAAGATGTTGAAAAAACATTTTATTGGTTTAGGAAACAATTTAAAAATCATTCAAGATATTCCAACATTGTAATAAATTTTATTGGGTTACACTAAAAAATAATTCTTAAGATTATCAAAAATACACAAAAATAAAGAAATAAAAACTTTAGTTCATTTGATAGTTTGGAATATCTCAATATTCCAAAGCGTCTCTTTCACCGTTGTATTCGAGAACAATTTTTTTTTATTCTTTCGTCTGCGCTTCGATATTTTTTTGGCTTTAATGGTGGTGGGTACCCCGCTATCAGCTGTTCCATATATAGATCTCTTCCTTTTTGTAATTTCATTAAAGTTCCTATGAATTTACCTATGGTTGGGTGGTTAGCTCCGAGTTCAAAAGGAATTCTTCGATGAGCTGCTTCTGCGTGGTTATTTGGCCGATCTTCATCATTTAAAGTTGTCTCATATTGCGACCACATATCATGGGGATCCGTCCATTACATCGCCCTCTTTGTTCGCAGCGCCAAAAGTTGAAGCTTAGATCACTCTTGGATAATTTGTCAAAATCGTATATAAAGCCATCATGCTGAAATTTCTCTTTTCCACGTTTGCTAAGAATGTCTGTTTACATTTTGAAGATTTGAGGGAGACTGGAAAAAAAATATTAGGTAAAGAAATAATTTGGATTTTTTTGTTTTTAAACTTGAACAAAACGACCTTTTCTGAAAAAGTGTATTCATTACATTTAACAACAAAACAACATAAATCAAAACAATGAAAACAAACGACCTATTTGCGGCTGCGAATAGTCCTCCGTGAGGAATAGGCGGCGGCAAAACGTCATCGAGGCGAACTGGCAGTGGCTAATCGTCGGCGGCGAATCGGCCGCGTCGAATGGTCCCATCCCCATTATTATTATTATCATTTATTCATCACCTCCATCTTCCATAGAATTACAGAAACTACCGTCATCATCTTGGTAAATGTATGACCACAATCTTTCAAAATAAATAAAATAAATAATCCCCTTCAAAATAAATGATTAAAAATCGCCCTTCAACATCCAATCAATTCCCATCCCCACCGTACAAATGCAATATCCAAATGAAATATACCAGAATTCGTCAGCTTCACAGAACTTTATTTTAGAAAGTGGGGGCTTTTTCGATGAACATTAAAAATATTTTTAAATGGCGGTCGAAAATATTCGCGTTAATATATTTCGGGTTCAAACGCCCCCGCCCCCCAACCGGCGGGGGGGTGGTGTGGGGGGAGGTGGGAAAGCTGAAACTCCTGTAATTGATGTGACGGAGTTCGGTGGCCAATGTCACGCTCTGCACTTTTCAAATTTAATCTATGGATATTGAGTTGTGCTTTTTATAGTTCTTTTTTGTAGGATTTTTGTTATTATTATTATTATTATTATTATTATTATTATTATTATTATTATTATTATTATTATTATTATTATTATTATTATTATTATTAAAAGATATGGAAGACCTATCACATTCCTTTATCATGGGATGAAATAATACCCTTTTTCTTGTATTAAATCTTAGTTTATTTGTAGAAGTATTATTATATTATTATTATTATTATTATTATTATTATTATTATTATTATTATTTTATTATTATTATTATTATTATTATTCAAAAAATATAAGGTATTTATGATAGTCTTCGATGAGAGAGAGAGAGAGAGAGAGAGAGAGAGAGAGAGAAGACTACGAGCGATTCCACATCACATCGCCACTGTCTGCTGACTAAGCATCGTTTAAACTCTTAAAAAAAATCAAATAACGCCTCAGCTGATATCCACAGCCTCCAGATAAGACCATACTTTACCCTTGACGCTTTAGTGCCGCCATATGCAAAAGAGAAAAAGATAGACGTTTCTCTCTCACTCCCATTTCCCCCGTTGTGGGGGGATGTCTTTGATCCAACGAGCTACAAGTATAGACGTAGATTCGATCAGTCGCCAGCCATCTGAGAGAATCTTATCATCAAACATTTCCGTCGATGAATGGTACGGTCACATTTCGAATTCAGGCCTGAGGGAAAGAAATTATCTCTCTCTCTCTCTCTCTCTCTCTCTCTCTCTCTCTCTCTCTCTCTCTCTCTCTCTCTCTCTCTACGCCAGCCCCAGGCATCCTAAAGTCAAGGACTGGGATTTATTATGTCTCTAGTTGGGGAAGGTAGGTATTTCCTGCCCCTTTCCAGAGGCTTCGAGTTATAAATCTTATTTTCCTTACAGTGGGAGGCGTTGTTGAATAAAGTTCGCCTTTGTCAGATACAGTCTTTTCTATATCTCTTTATAATATCCATTTTTCCTTCACAGAATAAAGTTATGAGTTAAATGAGACCAAACTAAAAAGAGATGGAGAAATGTTTCGATTGTAATTTTTCTGCATCGGATCAAATCGACATTAAATTCGATAAATGAGATGAGGTTTTTGTTTGTATCGAGTAAAGTCAACGTGGAATGAAATAAAGTTAAGGGTGGTACAGGAATTTAGTTTGAAAGAAGTCTCGTGTTTTTGTATTTGTTCCTAATTTGCGTTTTGTTTTCCTCGTTGCCAAAAACGACACGAAACGAAAACATGACTGGCCATCAACGCAGAAGTCCGAAGTTGCCAAAAAAAAAAAGAAAAAAAATATCCTTCGCGTAAACGAAACCTAATGGAAAATAAACTTGTAAAAAAGAAAACCTTTTGTTATTTTACAGAAAATTCAGTTTCAGCCCCAAACAGGCAAATCTACCAGTCTGAAATTGGAGGTTCTTATATAGACCACCCCCCTCCACCCCCAACCTTTCACTGCTACCCTTAAAACAGGGGACTAACTATAGTAGATTCACATCAGAAGTCCCTCTGATGTCTAAGCCAGTCCCTTACGACGCTCTTGATGGGCTGTTGGTAAGCCAATCACAGGGCTGGAAATTCTCAGTCTCTCCTTAGGGATGCTTTTGAAAGACGTATATTCCTCATTAGAGGTGGAACATACATCCTGCAAATGTGAACTCTTGAGAGAGACTGAGAGTTTCCAGCCCTGCCATTGGCTTATCAACAGCCAATCAGGAGCGTCGAAAGGGATACTGGCCTAGACATCAGATGCACCGGTGATGTGAATCTACTAAAGTCACTTTTAATCCCTAGATATAATTCCCTGGTGTAGGTTTGGGATCCCACTTGGTAAATAAAATTTCTTCCTAAGTTCCTATTCGTATTTCAAGGCTTACTGTCGTAAGCACTAGCCAGACAGACAGCTGAGTATCATAAACATAATGATTAGGCATATCACTTGATCCAACGTCTCTTCGTCGACAAAACAGGCAAGATGAAATCAGTACCTGCCGATGAAAAGGCTTAATTAGCCTGAGACCAAAACAGGGAATTATTTCGAGGCGAGGTTAATTAATATTTTCTGGTATGTCTTCGGGAGCAATACGGCTTCAGGACTGGATGGAATTCATTTGTATTACTGCAGAAATAGCGATGAAGTTTGAAATTTTTCACGTGATTATTAAACTTACAAAAGGAGATTCTTTTCGTGTAACCTTTGTCTGAAATGTCAAATTCATAAAGTTACCTAATATTATTTATTATTATTATTATTATTATTATTATTATTGATACTTTAAGATAAAGTGCCAGGCACTTGGTAAGAACAATAATAATAATAATAATAATAATAATAATAATAATAATAATAATAATAATAATAATAATAATAATAATACTAACCTAACAATAACAATAATAATAATAATAATAATGTTATAAAGGGTCCACAATAATACAAAGTGTTAAGAGTCGTGTATGATTTTTAAGACTTTACGAAAAGATTTCGAACCCTTCCCTGGGTTCATCTTCAGTTCAAAATAAATAATAATAATAATAATAATAATAATAATAATAATATAATAATAATAATAATAATAATAATAATATAATAATAATAATAATAATAATAATAATAATAATAATAATAATAATAATAATAATAATAATAATAATAATAATAATAATAGAAAGATAGATAGATAGAAAGATTCACATAGATTCTCTCTAAAAACCTTGAAGCACAAATCTCCTTCGAAAGCAAAAATCTCAAGAAGATAAATTTGCAATCAATATCTGTCTCAGCGAAAATAAAATAGGAGTCTCCCTCGTGGAAGGTATTACCAATTCACGAGGGCCATGAGTGCCTTCACAATCAACGTCAAGTATGATTTATTGAGAGGGATTCTGCTTTTGTGTTTATGGCAACGACGTGTTTGTGAATTAGGGAGAGACCTTTCTGAATATTGAGTGGGAATCTCAAGTATTTTGGTAGGATTTTAGGGAATTGTATATTTTTTGGTGGGAAATGATTCAATTTCTGATTGTTTATTCATTAAATAATATAAATAGACCTTATTTCAGTAAAGATATAAAAATTTCTGTCTCTTATTTGATGTTGTGATGTTGACCTAACCAGGAAAATTATGTATCTGGTAATGAGTTGACTGTCAAACGTCCTTTGGCTGCCTTAATAATTCTTCTTTTTCCTATATTCGTTCTCTCTCTCTCTCTCTCTCTCTCTCTCTCTCTCTCTCTCTCTCTCTCTCTCTCAAATTTTATTCGAGTACTTTCATCTGTTATCATTGTTCCTCTTACATTATTCCTCTCTCTATTTCTCTCATCATCTCTTTCTCTTTCTCTCTATCTCTTTCTCTCCTTTGGACGTCCTTTTATATGGCAATTCTCTCTCTCTCTCTCTCTCTCTCTCTCTCTCTCTCTCTCTCTCTCTCTCTCTCTCTCTCTCTATGGAGGAAGATCAAATATTATGGAAAAGTTGGATTTTTTAATGTCAGAATTTCTGGAAATGAAAAAAAGAACAACATACCAGAACAGGAAAGAGACATGGGAAAATCCTTATTACTACCAATATTAAATGAAGGAGAAAACACGCAAACCATCATAGTGATGAATGCGCAGGGTTTAGTTACGAGTAACTCAAAAAGAAAAATAGAGTACTTAGAAGAACTAACCCAAATTGAAAAGAAAATAGATATAATGAATATAAGTGAAACCTGGTATTCCAAAGAGACTGGGAATGATGATCAAATAAAAGGGTTCCAAACTTATAGATCAGATAGAAAAAATAGGAATCAAGGGGGAACCGCAATCTATAGGAAAGACAAAAAACAAGGAAAAATATATGAGAAATATAGTAACTCAGAATGTGAACTAATAGCGGTAGAATTTGAATCTGAACAATTAATGAACATAGTAATATATAGACCTCCTAATACTAAAGAGTTTGACTTAATAATAGAAAAATTGGATGATATATGTAGAAATCACAAGGACTGACTATTCTCCTATCTGGAGACTTCAACTTTCCTCTCGTAGACTGGAAAGAACGAATAGGAGATTGTGGTTGTACTTATACATATAAAAAAGAGAGTAATAGTAGTGCAGAAGATAAGAGGCAATTCGAAAAGCTATTAGATATGCTACTAGAATACAACATTCAACAAATACAAATCACCTGCCAACCAGAAAGGAAAATTACTTTAGACCTAGTATTTGTGAACGAGATGAATTATGTTAAAGAAATAATAGTTTATGATGCGAGTATTTCAGACCATAATGTCATAGAATTAACAGTCCATTCCAAAGCAAGTGAAACAGAGATAAGCAAGAAATGAAAAAGTGGGTAAGGATATGGAAAATACAACTTCTTTACCAGTTAAAAGAAAAATATCACAAAATGGGTCAAGAAATAAATGAAGAATTAAACAAAGATTGGGATAACATTTTCGTAAGTGATGACAATAAGGGTAAATACGGAGATATTATATAAAAATATTAGAGAAAATAGTGGATAAATATATACCGAAGAAGAAAAGTAAACATCAGTCATGCATACCAAGAGACAGAAGGATCTTGTTCCAGAAAATCAGAAGGTGGAAAAAAGGTCTTGCAAAAGAAAAAAATGCATGGAAAGTTATAGAACTAAACAAAAAGTAAGATAGAAAATGCAGAACAAAAGATTATACAATCAAAAGAAAATGAAAACGGGACTTGGAAGAAAAAACCCTAATAAATATCAAGCAAACAAAACCCCAAACTATTATACTCATACGCGAAAAAGATGAATAAAAGAAGAATAGAAATTGCCCTCTAAGAATTGAAGGGAGATTAACGAATGAAAAAAAGGAAATTTGCAACATATTGGCAAAACGATATAAGAGAGAATTCACCCCTAGAATACATAATGAAGATAATGATATAGAAGTAAGGGATGAAAATAGTGAAATTTAGCTGACATAGATATTAATGAAGCTGATATTGTGCAGGCAATTATGAAATTAAAAATGGAGCTGCAGCAGGGCCTGATGGAATTCCTGCTATTTTGTTAAAGAAAGTAGTTCATTCTATCGCAAAGCCACTTGCAATATTATTAAGACAAAGTGTAGATACAGGCAAGATTTATGATGAGCACAAAACTAGCATATATTACCCCTACTTTCAAAAGTGGATCAAGACTAGAGGCAAGTAATTATAGGCCTGTGAGTCTAACATCATATATTATGAAAGTGTATGAAAGGGTAATGAAGAAAAATATTATGAAACATTAATAAAAAAATAACTTGTTTAATATAGGACAACATGGTTTCGTACCCGGAAAAAGTACACAAAACCCAATTGTTAGTCCACCGTGAGAACATATTCAAAAAAATGAAAAGCGGAAATGAAACAGATGTGGTTTATTTTGACTTTGCAAAAGCTTTTGACAAAGTAGACCATAACATATTAGCGAAGAAAATTAGAAAACACAATATCGTGGATAAAGTAGGAAGATGGTTAAAAGAATTTTTACACAACAGAAAACAGATAGTTATTGCAAACGAGAGAAATCGGATGAAGCCAAGGTAATATCCGGTGTACCACAAGTACGGTGTTAGCTGCAATACTGTTTGTTATTATGATTGAAGACATAGACAGTAATGTTTAAGGATTCGGTAGTGAGTAGTTTCGCTGATGACACAAGAATAAGTAGAGAAATTACTTGTGATGAAGATATGAACGCTCTGCAAAGAGACCTTAACAAAGTATATGATTGGGCAGAGGTAAATAGGATGGTATTTAACTCTGATAAATTTGAATCAATAAATTATGGAGACAGAGAAGGAAAGCTATATGCATATAGGGGACCTAATAATGAGACAATCACAAATAAGGAAGCAGTTAAAGACCTTGGTGTGATGATGAATAGGAACATGTTATGCAATGATCAATAGCAATTCTTTTGGCAAAATGTAAAGCAAAAATGGGAATTTGTTTTACGGCACTTCAAAACAAGAAAAAGCTGAACACATAATTATGCTTTATAAAACATATGTTCGTAGTCCACTTGAATATTGTAATATGATATGGTACCCACACTATCAAAAGGATATTGCACAAATAGAGAGTGTACAAAGGTCCTTTACAGCTAGAATAGAAGAAGTTAAGGACCTTGACTAACTGGGAAAGACTACAATCCTTAAATTATATAGTCTAGAAGGAGAAAAAGAACGCTACATGATAATTCAGGCATGGAAACAGATAGAAGGAATAGTAGAAAAACATCATGGAACTAAAAATATGAGAAAGAGCAAGCAAGGTAGATTAATAGTGCCCAAAACTATACCAGGAAAAATAAGGAAAGTACACAGGACATTAATCCACTACGCACCAGCATCGTAATGCAGCGTCTATTCAATACGTTGCCAGCTCATCTGAGGAATATATCAGGAGTGAGCGTAGATATGTTTAAGAATAAGCTCGACAAATATCTAAACTGCATCCCAGACCATCCAAGATTGAAAGATGCAAAATATACCGGAAGATGTACTAGCAACTCTCTGGTAGACATTAGAGGTGCCTCACACTGAGGGACCTGGGGCAACCCGAACGAACTGTTAAGGTCTGTAAGGTAAGGTAAGGTCTCTCTCTCAGTAATAATGTACAATTGACAAGCCTCTGTTGTCTGAACAGAATTTTGACTGGGGGAGCAAACATCCGGAGTATCAATACTCTCCTCTTATTAGTTGACAAATCGTTGGTAGACGCTTTTTATTACAAAAAAAAAAAAATAGAAAAGAAAAAAGTAGAAATTACCTTCAGGTAATCAAGTGGTTCATTTATGAAGTTCTCGGAAAAGATCGGGAAAAATTATTATTATTATTATTATTATTATTATATTATTATTATTATTATTATTATTTTATTATTATTATTATTCAAAGGTGCCATATATTCATCATTGCTAGTCCTTAGTAAATGTTACCTTTTTGTGTCTCAATTTACGAAAAAATATTAATATTATTATTAGTATTATTATTAGTATTATTATTATTCTTATTATTATTATTATTTACCCTGGCACCCCAAGTTTGGCCCCAGCCTGTCCTGACCAGTCATTTAACCCTAAACAACTTCGTTCCAATAGTTTATCCAGCATTTCGAAGTTTGGGTTTGGGAGCGCTTCTTCAATCATCCACCGTTCCATATTGCCCCATCGAACTTTTCCCAGCAAAATTAGATCTAAACAAGATTAAATTTAAAAGACCTTATCTAGCATGCTAACCTGGATCTTAGAAGTTAGATCCTAAGCTAGGTCTTAGGGTAGTAACTTGAATCGGTCTAAACTAGATCTTAGGTAGAACTTCAATAGATCTCGAAACTATAAAGGTCCTTGGTCGGGTTTTTTGACTTCTTAATATGGTTGGTATTTTTTTTTATTAATATCTAGGTAGAAGCTCGTTTGCATTACATCTTTATTACAGTGTCAGTGATAGATTTTTTTCTATTTAATTCTTGGGGGGAATAATAGGATTATGTGGGAATATGCCTGAATAAGAAGAAAGTTGTGAATGAAAATAGTTGTAGAATCTGAAGCTACAACACAGTTGAATGGTGGGGATATTTACAGAATATTACATTTGTTTACTTGTTAATGATTTTAAAGGCTGTGTTTATTCATCATATGTGTATGTGTGTGTGTGTGTGTGTGTGTGTGTGTGTAACAGTGAGTAACTAACTCACTTCATATCTCTCTCCTTCCATGAGTGGTGCTTTCCAAAACCCAGCAAATCTCGAACGTTTTCATTCTCTACGAATTCTGGACGTAAAGTCTAACGAAGCTATAAATTCGCGAAATTGGGGAAATCGCATTGGAACTATAAAGACGAAGGGGAATAATTCAGGGTTGGTTCTTAATTTGAGGTGGAAATTTATTTGCCTGATAGATCTACAGAGAGAGAGAGAGAGAGAGAGAGAGAGAGAGAGAGAGAGAGAGATTACAAATTATTGTTTCTCTCTCTCTCTCTCTCTCTCTCTCTCTCTCTCTACTCCTCTCACTCGTTTTATTTGGGTCTACTTTAACGGAGGGGTCTTTTGCTTTGCCTTATATTCGTCTCTCTCTCATCTCTCTCTCGTCTCTCTCTCTCTCTCTCTCTCTCTCTCTCGCTGATAAAAACTTGGAAGTTAGGCGAATATCAGTGATCACTCAATTATTATTGTATGTGGAGTATGAATATAAATTTATCATTATCATTAATAAAGATAGACTGCTCACCACTACACACTATAGGAAAGTGTCACCAAACATTGCTTTCATATTTATGTATTTCATATACGGAATAAAACAAACTAATTGGCCATAGACTTGACCAGGTTTTAGGGGAAGCAGAGACTCTTGCGTTGTAAGCCCCTTTATTTTGTTTTATGTCGATTCTGAGTTATATTTCGAATATTCAGTTAATTATTCAATATATAAACTGGCTTCACTAACTTAAATTAAACTGTAAATTTAAGTGGAAATAGTCCTTATGTTCTGGTGTACTTAGAGACTAAAATTGTCTGAAAATACTTCGTTGAATAAGTCTGCTTGGAATAAGTTATAAAATCTAGGCAAGCGAGAGAGAGAGAGAGAGAGAGAGAGAGAGAGAGAGAGAGAGAGAGAGAGAGATCCTGGCATGGCATTGAGGTGATATATAGCCAAACTATCTTCGTTTATCCGGAAATATGTGTGTGTATGTGTGTGTGTTTGTGTGTGTGTGTGTGAGAGAGAGAGAGAGAGTGAGAGAGAGTTACAAGGATTAGGATGTCTCAAGACTTGTTAGTCTATCCGATGAGACATCGTGGGCTCACTTATCTATAGGAGCAGGTTTTACTTTGCATTCACAGTCTCGTAATGATTTTGCCTAGCTTTCTTTTAAACTCTTCCACGCTGTTGCTGTTTACAACTGGTGGCAGTTTATTCCACGCGTCACATATCTTGTATGTAAAGAAGTTCCCACAATGGGATGTGTTGTATCTCTTCAGCTCTAGTTTTCATCCATTATTTCTTGCCTGGTTTTCGTTTAATGTAAATAGGTTACCGTCTACTTTTGTTATGCCTTTCCGTATTTTAAATGTTCCTATTAGTTGTCCTCGCAATCGTCGTGTTTCTAAGCCATACATGTTCAGGCTCTCTAGTCGTCTTCGGTAACCTATTTGCCTGATGGATGGAATTAACTTTTTGGCTCTTGCTTGTACTCCTTCTAATCTATTTATGTCTTTTCTTAGCGTTGGTGACCAAAACTGTACTGCATATTCAAGATGGGGTCTAACTATTGATGTGTAGAGCTGCAGCACCGTTTCCTTATTTCTGTATTTGAACTGCCTCTTTATGTATCCCACTATACTCTGTTCTTTTTCATCTGTCCACCCACCTGTGGTGTTTGCGTTTGGTAACACTGCGTCCCAGGCTTTTGATAGGTACCCTATGTGTAAGTTTTAGGTAAATAAAACGATATCTGGGAGTACATTTGCAACTGAAAAGTGTTTTAATAATTTACTGTATGCGAATTGCACCGTTAATATTCGAAATAAGATATTATTATAATTGTTGAATGTAAGCTGAATGTAACTATCCAAAGCCTGGGACACAGTGTTACCATACGCAAACACCACAGGCGGGTGGACAGATGGAGAAAAACCGAGTATAGTTTCTATGCCTTCTTTTCAGCTTTTATGCACTGGTTTGTGGATTTTAAGTCCTTGGTAATAATGACTCCAAGGTCCTCCTCTTGCTCTACACTACTTATATCATTCCCAAGCAGCATGTAGCTGGCATGTTGGTTGTTTGTTCCTATTTGTAACACCTTGCACTTATCTACGTTATGAGGCATTTGCCATTTTTTTTACCACTCTCCTATTTTCATTAGATCATCTCTTAAACTTTCCACTGCATCTGGGTCTGCAGCATTTACACCTAGTTTGGTGTAATCTGCAAATTTGGCTATCCTGGTAGTTAAGCCTATATCAATGTCATTAATGTAAATCAAAAACAAGATAGGGGAACTCCGCTTGTTACATCTACCCTTTCCGATTCATCACCATTTATAACGACTCTCTGTTTTCTATAAGTTAGCCAGATTTCGACCCAGTCTGCTGTTTCTCCTACAATTCCTAAAGCTCTAACTTTTGGCATCAGTTTCTTGTGTGGGACTTTGCCCAAAGCCTTTTGGAAATCTAAGTAGAATATATCTATTGCTCTACTACTGTCGTAAATACCTATAGCATTGCACTGAGGTTGCGTCATAAAGTCCAATAGTCTTTGTGTATCCAGAAATAAGAGAGAGAGAGATAGAGAGCCAGCATTTCAGATGAGGTATGTTATAAGGTTCAACAGTCTTTGTGTATCTAGAAATAAGAGAGAGAGGGAGAGAGAGATAGATAGATAGAGAGAGAGAAAGAGAGAGAGAGAGAGAGAGAGAGAGAGAGAGAGAGAGAGAGAGTACTATATTATGTTCAGCTTTCATCCGCAGTCGTTGAAGAATGATGAGTTTCTGATATCTTTTCGAAAAGAAGAACCAGATTCGGGCCATTCCTTTGGAAGACATTTCACGTATATCAGTCGCACTACTTCTTTCCCTCAGAAATTCGAGCCAAATTCAAGGTAGAAAAGTCTTCTCCATCAAAATTATTTTTCACCCATTTTTCGAGTTATCTAAACATTTGACTTGGAGATATCTTTTATGTGAAAAGAAGATATTTATTCCGGGGCGTGCGCCCTTGACTACCTCGGGGCATCCTTCCACGCCCGTCTTCAAAGGGACAGCTTTGGGTGGGATCCTGAATTTCAATGAAGGATGGTTCATATTTAGTCCTACGCCTTACTTGAACTTTGATTTTTTTTTTCGTCTGTTCGTCCGCGCTTTTTCTGTTCGCCCCAGGTCTTAATAACCACTGAGGCTAGAGCGCTGTAAATTGGTATGTTGATCACCCACCCTCCTGTCTTCAAACATACCAAATTGCAGCCCTCTAGCCTTTCTAGTTTTTATTATATTCAAGGTTAAAAGTTCGCCATGATCGTGCTGCTAGCACCGCTATAGCTTTCAATCAACAACTAGAGCGCTGCAAATTGGTATGTTGATCACCCACCCTCCTGTCTTCAAACACACCATTGGAGCCCTATAGCCTAAGTAGTTTATTTTATTGTATTCAAGGTTAAAGTTATCCATGATCTTGCGTCTGGCACTGCTATAGGCGCCAACAAGACAGACCACAACTGGGCTGTAGCTGAATGTTTCGGGGCCGCCGCTGAGAGTTTCGTGTTATGTCAATATATGTGTAGTAACCTCTATTCCTCTATGATTTGGGAGTGGATTAGTGTAAGTAAAAGTTAAGGAGAAAGGAAAACCAGTATAAACCTCATTCAGAATGCTTTATCTTCCACTAATCTCCACTCATATCTAGCCTCCCTTCTCGTGGTTCGTATCCCATTAGGTCAGCGTCATCCAACTCGTCTGGTATCCACAGGAGTCTAGTTGATACTATCGTGTACTATTCTCCCATAGGAAGGACTTGTCCAAACCACCTCCATCCATATCCTTTCACTGTTGGGTGGGATATGTCATATCGTAAATATATATATATATATATATATATATATATATATATATATATATATATATATATATATATATATATAACTAATTCATACTAGGATGATGGTTTTGAACTGAATGATATAAATTTTTAAGATAAAATATGTATTAGGACCTGAATTTTTTTAAACCTGAGTTTAAAAAAATGTTGAACATTATAACCTAAATGTTACTGGCGCAACAGAGCTTTAAAAATAGAGTCTGTGAAATTATGAAGTTGAATGTGAAATGTCAGTACTGTCCACATCCTTCGAAATGAAACACGAATTATATAGATATAGCATATTATACAGGTGTCCATAAAGTCCCAGGACCATTACAAGTATTTATTGCTCATAAGCCATATAACATAGAGTAATGCTGTTTTTTATTTACATTCAGAGCACTGCATGCATACATTCCATATATGCTTCCTAGAAAAAACTTCATAACTCTACGTTATATGGCATCTAAGCCATATAACGTATAGTCACATATAACATCAATGTCACATATAACAATTCCATTACCGGGATAAACTCTACAGAAAGTAGCTTTTAGTCTGAGTAAATAGCGTCCAAACTAATCTAGAATACAGGGACCTCTCATTTGCTTGGCGCCGTAGATAAATTACGCTTTCTATGGCCGTTTGTTAAGGGGGCGGAGACCCCTCTGTTCATGGGAGCTTTTGACGTTAAGTTAGTGTGAATAGAGTCTGGTGAAATTCTTGTAAAAGGGAAGGTTGGAAAGTTAGGATGGTATTATTATTATTTTTATTATTATTATTATTATTATTATTATTATTATTTTATTTTTATTATTATTATTATTATTATTATTATTATTATTATTTTATTATTATTATTATTATTATTTATTATTATTATATTATTACTATTTAAGTATTATTATTACATTATTATTATTATTATTATTATTATTATTATTATTATTATTATTATTATTATTATTATTATTGTTGTTGTTATTATTATTATTATTATTATTATTATTATCATTATTATTATTATTATTATTATTATTATTATTATTATTATTATTATTATTGTTACTATTATCATCATCATCATCACTATTATTATTATTGTAAGAAACAAAAGACGTGAATATTCGTCAACAAATGCGTATATGGAAGAAGGAATTTGTAGTAATAAACGAAGCTTTAAAATTCTTACAGTTTGAATTTCTTTAAGATAAAAACCGAGAATTATTATTCTTTGTAATTGTTCTATATAATTCAGAACCTCAAACATAGGTTTTTAGCATCATAATGAAAAAGATCACTTGGTTTATCACGATATCATTAAGGAAATTGTCTGCATGCAGCATCTCTCTCTCTCTCTCTCTCTCTCTCTCTCTCTCTCTCTCTCTCCTCTCCCTCTCTCTCTCTATCTCTCCCTCTCTCTCTCTATCTCTCTCTCTCTCTCTCTCGTAAGTAGCCATCTTGCTTGGTGAGTCGTACCCGCGTGAAGTCAGATTAATCAACAGATATCACAAGTTTAACATACGACTAGAATTTGAGAAATATCTAGAAGTGTTCGTGAAAACTATCGGTGATAAGATTAGTGTGAAAATAGTAGGATAAAGCGTCTTCTAAGTTAGTTTATCAAGTGTAATACTATAAATCAGAACAAGATGGCAGTAAGTTCCAACTGCGGGAAGAGGTGGCGTAATTTGGCGTGTCTAGCAGATTCGCAATACGATGAAGGTAGCAGGAAGGGAACTGGCATTTCTCATCTATGAAAATCAGCAACAGTCCTAACCAAAAAGATACAAAAGCATTCATAGATATATTAGAAGGATATAATCCTTCAAACTGGAACAAATCTAATGAAAACATCTTGAAAATAATTGAAGAAGTTCCAAATAAAATCCAAGTGGTCAAGAGACTCATAAGAAAATATACATAAACCAACATATCCGACAAAGAAAATGAATAAGGTGAATCTTGTGAATATCCTAATTGATGCATTAGGAAAAAGAATGCCAAAAGCATGCAAACTGTGTAAGGTTTGGTATAGCATAGTCAATCCACAAAACCTAATCAGAAAATGTGCTGCATGCAACATTCCGACCCATCCACAGTGTGCTGAGGTAATACAAGATTGAGAAAAGATACAAGAATTTTTTGTTCAACATGTCTATCATGGATAGACAATGTTATTAAATCAAGATTGAATGTACAAATAGTTGAGGATGAAGAAGAAGAGGAAGAGGAAGAAGAAGAAGAAAAAGAAGAAGAGGAAAACGGAAGAGAAGTAAACAAAAATGAAATGACAGAAAAAAAATAAGGAAAAAAAACAAAGAACAAGATAAAGTATGGATGCAGAGATACTCATTGATACTACATATGAGGCAATAAAGCAGCAATACCTACCGAAGAAATACATTACGATATGACAACAGAAAAGCAAATCCCGAAGAGGCTCTACCCAGATCTATACAATGACGGGAAAGAGGAAAAAATAGACAAGAGACAAAATCTGCACCTTTTGAAAAGAGGGAATTGCAGATATGGAGAAAGATGCTTACTACAAACATCCTAAGATATGTCAAAACTATGAAATATATGGTAAATGTGCATACTTAGATGGATATGGGGATGATTGCAGAGATCTGCATCCAAAAATATGTAAAAACCTAAAAGAAGGAAAAGGATGTAAGTTCGACAAAAAATGCAAATATATGCACCCTGTAGCCATGAATCATAATCAAATAAATAACCAACCAAGTAATAAAATCCAAAATAAGAAAGAAACAAATAAAGAGAGAAATCAAGAATATCAGGTAAAAGAGAAAAGCAAACCACCAATGAGATATGCAGAGGTGTCAGCAAAAAATTTCAAAGCATCAGCTCCGAAATTCTACTCAAGAGATAATAACTGTATTTATTATGCAAGAGGATATTGCAGAAACGGAGAAAATTGCAGATTCAGACACAAAATTAATAATTATGATGAAGGAAGATCAAATATTATGGAAAAGTTGGATTTTTTTAATGTCAGAATTTCTGGGAATGAAAAAAAAAGAACAAACATACCAGAAACAGGAAAGAGACATGGGAAAATCCTTATTACTACCAATATTAAATGAAGAGGAAAACACGCAAACCATCATAGTGATGAATGCGCAGGGTTTTAGTTTACGAGTAAAACTCAAAAAGAAAAATAGAGTACTTAGAACGAACTAACCCAAATTGAAAAGAAAATAGATATAATGAATATAAGTGAAACCTGGTATTCCAGAACTGGGAATGATGATCAAATAAAAGGGTTCCAAACTTATAGATCAGATAGAAAAAATAGGAATCAAGGGGGAACCGCAATCTATAGGAAAGACAAAAAACAAGGAAAAATATATGAGAAATATAGTAACTCAGAATGTGAACTAATAGCGGTAGAATTTGAATCTGAACAATTAATGAACATAGGAATATATAGACCTACCTAATACTAAGAAAAGAGTTTGACTTAATAATAGAAAATTGGATGATATATGTAGAAATCACAAGGACTGGACTATTCTCCTATCTGGAGACTTCACTTTCCTCTCGTAGACTGGAAAGAACGAATAGGAGATTGTGGTTGTACTTATACATATAAAAAAGAGAGTAATAGTAGTGCAGAAGATAAGAGGCAATTCGAAAAGCTATTAGATATGCTACTAGAATACAACATTCAACAAATAAATCACCTGCCAACAAGAAAGGAAAATACTTTAGACCTAGTATTTGTGAACGAGATGAATTATGTTAAAGAAATAATAGTTTATGATGCGAGTATTTCAGACCATAATGTCATAGAATTAACAGTCCATTCCAAAGCAAGTGAAAACAGAGATAAGCAAGAAATGAAAAAGTGGGAAGGATATGGAAAATACAACTTCTACAGTAAAAATATAAAATGGTCAGAAATAAATGAAGAATTAAACAAAGATTGGGATAACATTTTCGTAAGTGATGACATAAGGGTAAATACGGAGATATTATATAAAATATTAGAGAAAATAGTGGAATAAATATATACCGAAGAGAAAAGTAAACATCAGTCATGCATACCAAGAGACAGAAGGATCTTGTTCCAGAAAATCAGAAGGTGGAAAAAAGGTCTTGCAAAAGAAAAAAATGCATGGAAAGTTATAGAACTAAAAAGTAAGATAGAAAATGCAGAACAAAAGATTATACAATCAAAAGAAAATGAAAAACGGGACTTGGAAGAAAAAACCCTAATAAATATCAAGCAAACCCCAAACTATTATACTCATACGCGAAAAAGATGAATAAAAGAAGAATAGAAATAGGCCCTCTAGATTGAAGGGAGATTAACGAAATGAAAAAAAGGAAATTTGCAACATATTGGCAAAACGAATATAGAGAATTCACCCCTAGAATAGATAATGAAGATAATGATATAGAAGTAAGGGATGAAAAAAGTGAATATTTAGCTGACATAGATATTAATGAAGCTGATATGGTGCAGGCAACTAATGAAATTAAAAATGGAGCTGCAGCAGGGCCTGATGGAATTCCTGCTATTTTTGTTAAAGAAAGTAGTTCATTCTATCGCAAAGCCACTTGCAATATTATTAAGACAAAGTGTAGATACAGGCAAGATTTATATGAGCACAAAAATAGCATATATATTCCCCTACTTTCAAAAGTGGATCAAGACTAGAGGCAAGTAATTATAGGCCTGTGAGTCTAACATCATATTATGAAAGTGTATGAAAGGGTAATGAAGAAAAATATTATGAAACATTTAATCAAAAAATAACTTGTTTAATATAGGACAACATGGTTTCGTACCCGGAAAAAGTACACAAACCCAATTGTTAGTCCACCGTGAGAACATATTCAAAAATATGAAAAGCGGAAATGAAACAGATGTGGTTTATTTTGACTTTGCAAAAGCTTTTGACAAAGTAGACCATAACATATTAGCGAAGAAAATTAGAAAACACAATATCGTGGATAAAGTAGGAAGATGGTTAAAAGAATTTTTTACACAACAGAAAACAGATAGTTATTGCAAACGATGAGAAATCGGATGAAGCCAAGGTAATATCCGGTGTACCACAAGGTACGGTGTTAGTTGCAATACTGTTTGTTATTATGATTGAAGACCTAGACAGTAATGTTAAGGATTCGGTTAGTGAGTGAGTTTCGCTGATGACACAAGAATAAGTAGAGAAATTACTTGTGATGAAGATATGAACGCTCTGCAAAGAGACCTTAACAAAGTATATGATTGGGCAGAGGTAAATAGGATGGTATTTAACTCTGATAAATTTGAATCAATAAATTTATGGAGACAGAGAAGGAAAGCTATATGCATATAGGGGACCTAATAATTGAGACAAATCACAAATAAGGAAGCAGTTAAAGACCTTGGTGTGATGATGAATAGGAACATGTTATGCAATGATCAAATAGCAATTCTTTTGGCAAAATGTAAAGCAAAAATGGGAATGTTGTTACGGCACTTCAAAACAAGAAAAGCTGAACACATAATTATGCTTTTTAAAACATATGTTCGTAGTCCACTTGAATATTGTAATATGATATGGTACCCACACTATCAAAAGGATATTGCACAAATAGAGAGTGTACAAAGGTCCTTTACAGCTAGAATAGAAGAAGTTAAGGACCTTGACTAATGGGAAAGACTACAATCCTTAAAATTATATAGTCTAGAAAGGAGAAGAGAACGCTACATGATAATTCAGGCATGGAAACAGATAGAAGGAATAGTAGAAAACATCATGGAACTAAAAATATGAGAAAGAGCAAGCAGAGGTAGATTAATAGTGCCCAAAACTATACCAGGAAAAATAAGGAAAGCACACAGGACATTAATCCACTACGCACCAGCATCGATAATGCAGCGTCTATTCAATGCGTTGCCAGCTCATCTGAGGAATATATCAGGAGTGAGCGTAGATGTGTTTAAGAATAAGCTCGACAAATATCTAAACTGCATCCCAGACCATCCAAGATTGAAAGATGCAAAATATACCGGAAGATGTACTAGCAACTCTCTGGTAGACATTAGAGGTGCCTCACACTGAGGGACCTGGGGCAACCCGAACGAACTGTAAGGTCTGTAAGGTAAGGTCTCTCTCTCTAAGTAATAATGTACAATTGACAAGCCTCTGTTGTCTGAACAGAATTTTGACTGGGGGAGCAAACATCCGGAGTATCAATACTCTCCTCTTATTAGTTGACAAATCGTTGGTAGACGCTTTCTTATTACAAAAAAAAAATAGAAAAGAAAAAAGTAGAAATTACCTTCAGGTAATCAAGTGGTTCATTTATGAAGTTCTCGGAAAAGATGGGAAAATTATTATTATTATTATTATTATTATTATTATTATTATTATTATTATTATTATATTATTATTATTATTATTATTATTATTATTATTCAAAGGTGCCATATATTCATCATTGTTAGTCCTTAGTAAATGTTACCTTTTTGTGTCTCAATTTACGAAAAAATATTAATATTATTATTAGTATTATTATTAGTATTATTATTATTCTTATTATTATTATTATTATACCCTGGCACCCCAAGTTTGGCCCCAGCCTGTCCTGACCAGTCATTTAACCCTAAACAACTTCGTTCCAATAGTTTATCCAGCATTTCGAAGTTTGGGTTTTGGGAGCGCTTCTTCAATCATCCACCGTTCCATATTGCCCATCGAAGTTTCCCAGCAAATAGATCTAAACAGATCTTAAATAGACCTTATCTAGATGCTAACTGGATCTTAGAATAGATCTAAGCTAGGTCTTAGGTAGAACTTAAATCGGTCTAAACTAGATCTTAGGTAGAACTTCAATAGATCTCGAAACTATAAAGGTCCTTGGTCGGGTTTTTGACTTCTTAATATGGTTGGTATTTTTTTTATTAATATCTAGGTAGAAGCTCGTTTGCATTACATCTTTATTACAGTGTCAGTGATAGATTTTTTTCTATTTAATTCTTGGGGGGAATAATAGGATTATGTGGGAATATGCCTGAATAAGAAGAAAGTTGTGAATGAAAATAGTTGTAGAATCTGAAGCTACAACACAGTTGAATGGTGGGGATATTTACAGAATATTACATTTGTTTACTTGTTAATGATTTTAAAGGCTGTGTTTATTCATCATATGTGTATGTGTGTGTGTGTGTGTGTGTGTGTGTGTGTGTAACAGTGAGTAACTAACTCACTTCATATCTCTCTCCTTCCATGAGTGGTGCTTTCCAAAACCCAGCAAATCTCGAACGTTTTCATTCTCTACGAATTCTGGACGTAAAGTCTAACGAAGCTATAAATTCGCGAAATTGGGGAAATCGCATTGGAACTATAAAGACCGAAGGGAATAATTCAGGGTTGGTTCTTAATTTGAGGTGGAAATTTATTTGCCTGATAGATCTACAGAGAGAGAGAGAGAGAGAGAGAGAGAGAGAGAGAGAGAGAGAGAGAGAGATCCTGGCATGGCATTGAGGTGATATATAGCCAAACTATCTTCGTTTATCCGGAAATATGTGTGTGTATGTGTGTGTGTTTGTGTGTGTGTGTGTGTGAGAGAGAGAGAGAGAGTGAGAGAGAGTTACAAGGATTAGGATGTCTCAAGACTTGTTAGTCTATCCGATGAGACATCGTGGGCTCACTTATCTATAGGAGCAGGTTTTACTTTGCATTCACAGTCTCGTAATGATTTTGCCTAGCTTTCTTTTAAACTCTTCCACGCTGTTGCTGTTTACAACTGGTGGCAGTTTATTCCACGTGTTACATATCTTGCATGTAAAGAAGTTCCCACAATGGGATGTGTTGTGTCTCTGCAGTTCTAGTTTCCATCCATTATTTCTTGTCTGGTTTTCGTTCAATGTAAATAGGTTACTGTCTACTTTTGTTATGCCTTTCCGTATTTTAAATGTTCCTATTAGTTGTCCTCGCAATCGTCGTGTTTCTAAGCCATACAAGCTCAGGCTCTCTAGTCGTCTTCAGTAATATATTTGCCTGATGTATGGAATTTACTTTGTGGCTCTTGCTTGTACTCCTTCTAATCTATTTATGTCTTTTCTTAGTATTGGGGACCAAAACTGTCTGCATATTCAAGATGGGGTCTAACTATTGATGTGTAGAGCTGCAGCACCGTTTCCTTATTTCTGTATTTGAACTGCCTCTTTATGTATCCCACTATACTCTGTTCTTTTTCATCTGTCCACCCGCCTGTGGTGTTTGCGTATGGTAACACTGCGTCCCAGGCTTTTGATAGTTACGCTATGTGTAAGTTTTAGGTAAATAAAAGGATGTCTGGGTGTACATTTGCAACTGAAAAGTGTTTTAATTATTTACAGTATGCGAATTGCACCGTTAATATTCGAAATAGGATATTATTATAATTGTTGAATTTAAGCTGAATGTAACTATCCAAAGCCTGGGACACAGTGTTACTATGCGCAAACACCAAAGGCGGGTGGACAGATGGAAAAAAACCGAGTATAGTTTCTATGCCTTCTTTTCAGCTTTTATGCACTGGTTTGTGGATTTTTAAGTCCTTGGTTTAAAATGACTCCAAGGTCCTCCTCTTGCTCTACACTACTTATATCATTCCTAAGCAGCATGTAGCTGGCATGGGGGTTGTTTTTTCCTATTTGTAACACCTTACACTTATCTACGTTATGAGGCATTTGCCATTTTTTTTACCACTCTCCTATTTTCATTAGATAATTTCTTAAACTTTCCACTGCATCTGGGTCTACGGCATTTACACCTAGTTTGGTGTCATCTGCAAATTTGGCTATCCTGCTAGTTAAGCCTATATCAATGTCCTTAATGTACATAAAAAACAAGATAGGGGAACTCCGCTTGTTACATCGACCCTTTCCTATTCTTCGCCATTTATAACGACTCTGTTTTCTATAAGCTAGCCAGTCTTCGACCCAGTCTGCTGTTTCTCCTACAATTCCTAAAGCTCTAACTTTTGTCATCAGTTTCTTGTGTGGGACTTTGCCAAAAGCCTTTTGGAAATCTAAGTAGAGTATATCTATTGCTCTACTACTGTCGTAAATACCTATAGCATTGCACTGAGGTTGCGTCATAAAGTCCAGAAATAAGAGAGAGAGAGAGAGAGAGAGAGAGAGAGAGAGAGAGAGAGAGAGAGAGACCCTAGCATTTCAGTGAGGTGTGTTATAAGGTTCTACAGTCTTTGTGTATCTAGAAATAAAGAGAGAGAGAGAGAGAGAGAGAGAGAGAGAGAGAGAGAGAGAGAGAGAGAGAGAGAGAGATAGTACTTTATTATGCTCAGCTTCATCCGCAGTCGTTTCTGATATCTTTTCGAAAAGAAGTACCAGATTCGGACTATTCCTTTGGAAGACATTTCACGTATATCAGTCGCACTACTTCATTCCCTCAGAAATTCAAGCCAAATTCTAAGTAGAAAAGTCTTCTCCATCAAACTTATTCTTCACCCATTTTTCGAGTTATCTAAACATTTGACTTGGAGATATCTTTTATGTGAAAAGAAGATATTTATTCCGGGGCGTGCCGCACCCGTTGACTACCTCGGGCATCCTTCCACGCCCGTCTTCAAAGGGACAGCTTTGGGTGGGATCCTGAATTTCAATGAAGGATGGTTCATATTTAGTCCTACGCCTTACTTGAACTTTGATTTTTTTCGTCTGTCCGTCCGCGCTTTTTCTGTCCGCCCCAGGTCTTAATAACCACTGAGGCTAGAGGGTAGCAAATAGGTATGTTGATTACCCACCCTCCAGTCTTCAAACATACCAAATTGCAGCCCTCTAGCCTCAGTAGTTTTTATTATATTCAAGGTTAAAGGTTAGCCATGATCGTGCTTCTGGCACCGCTATAGCTTTCAATCAACAACTAGACAGATGATAATTGTTATGTTAATCACACCAAATTGCAGCCCTCTAGCCTCAGTAGTTTTATTATATTCAAGGTTAAAGTTAGCCATGATCTTGCGTCTGACACTGCTATAGGTGCCAACAAGACAGGCAACCACCGGGCTGTGGCTGAAAGTTTCGGGGCCGTGGCTGAGAGTTTCAAAGAGCATTATATTCCTTTGGCGAAATGATTTGGGAGTTGATTAGTGTAAGTAAAAGTTAGGAAAAAGGAATACCAGCAAAATCCTCATTCAGAATGCTTTATCTTCCACTAATCTCCATTCATATCTAGCCTCCCTTCTCGTGGTTCGTATCCCATTAGGTCAGCGTCATCCAACTCCTCTGGTATCCACAGGAGGCTAGCTGATACTATCGTGTACTATTCTCCCATAGGAAGGACTTGTCCAAACCACCTCCATCCATATCCTTTCACTGTTGGGTGGGATATGATCATATCGTAAATATATACGTATATATATATATATATATATATATATATATATATATATATATATATATATATATATATAATATATATATATATATATATATATATTATATATATATATACATGACTGGTGCAGGTGTTTACTACAACCGAATTTCATATAATGGAAGGAGCCGATAAACACGCCAAAATATAAAAAGTAAGTACATATTTCAGTCTCTGAAATAGAATACTTACTTTCTATATTTTACCGTTTTTATCGGCTCGTTATTTTATTATATATATATATATATATATATATATATATATATATATATATATATATATATATATTTATATCTAATTCATACTAGGATGATGTTTTGAACTGTATGATATAAATTTTCAAGATAAAATAGGTATTAGGACCTGAATTCTTCGTGAACGTTCTCTTTTCAGGGAAGTGCAACGCTAACTTGGCCTTTTTGTCGAAACAAAAATAAGTTTAAAAAATGTTGAACATTATAACCTAAATGTAATGGTGCAACAGAGCTTAAAAATAGGGTCTGTGAAATTATGAAGTTGAATGAAATGTCAGTATTATCCACATCCTTCCAAATGAAACAAGAATTATGTAGATATAGCATATACAGGTGTCCATAAAGTCCCAGGACCATTACAAGTATGGTATTGCTCATAAGCCATATAACATAGAGTAATGCAGTTTTTTGTTTACATTCAGAGCACTTCATACAATACATTTCACATGTGCATTCTAGAAAAAAAACTTCATAACTCTACGTTATGTCACATTATAACATCAATGTCACATATAACAATTCATTACCGGGATAAACCCTACAGAAAGTAGCTTTTAGTCTGAGTAAATAGCGTCCAAACTAATCTAGAATACAGGGACCTCTCATTTACTTGGCGCCGTAGATAAATTACGCTTTCTATGGCCGTTTGTTAAGGGGGCGGAGACCCCTCTGTTCATGGGAGCTTTTGACGTTAAGTTAGTGTGAATAGAGTCTGGTGAAATTCTTGTAAAAGGGAAGGTTGGAAAGTTAGGATGCTATTATTATTATTATTATTTTTATTATTATCATCATTATTATTATTATTATTATTATTATTATTATTATTATTATTATTATTATTATTATTATTATTATTATTATTATTATTATTATTCTTATTATTATTATTCTTCATAGTCATGATATAAAAAATATGGGTTCTAACAGGTTTATTTCTTAGGGCAATGAGAAACGTGTGACCCTTGCAAGATAGA
>NC_061108.1:85472353-85474784 GCF_015104395.2 Macrobrachium nipponense
TACCAGATGGTTAAATGTCAAAAGGGTAAAAATTAAAGTGATAATTCAGGATTATCGGATATCACACGGTCACAAACCTAAACATAGATTTAACCCTAACTGAAACTACAAAGTATCCGTACAGTCCAAAACATGTAAAAACTGAATATATTAATTTTGTTGCTTATATTTACCTACAACTTTTTCATTATAAAGGCATCAAGTTTAAATAAACCAAGACTTAAATTTAGAACATTTCCATTATTTGACTTGATGAAACAAGATTCAATGAAATTCCTTTTAACTGTGTCATTACATGGAATTAAGGTTCTTGCTTGACTCCAGTTAATAGGATGATCTAAATCCCTCATATGTACGGATAATGCATTCGATATTTGCCCATTTCTCACAGAATATTGGTGCTGCTTGAGATGTTGTGAAAGAGATTTACCAGTTTGTCCGTAATAGGCTTTATCACTCTTTTTGCAATGAATTTCATATATGCAACCTGGAAGATCTTTAGGAGAATTTTTTATTACTAAACTCTTGACATTAATATTACTATTATGAGAACGACTATCATGAGAACGACAACAAGTATTTTGCCAATGGGGCATCGGTTGGCGTTACCTTTTTAAACTGATGATCTAGGTGTATACAAATGAAGATGTGATACAAAGCGTCGTCAAAGCAACGTCAAGGCAATGTCAGCTATTCACTAAGTGTTTTTTACAAATGCTGCAAGATCCTACTGGAATACAGGAGTCATCACATTAACACAACAACATGTTGCTACACATAGAATGTCTCAATACATTCTCATTTGTATGTAATCATTACATAATGCTCGGTCCACTAAATGAAATCAAATATTAGTTTATAGTTATGCAGAAAGTTTGACTTGCACTTGACTTGTAACAGTGTAATTTTTTTTAAATATAGATGCAAAGATGTGATAAACATATAACTTCCATCAGTGTTTAAGAAATGATATACAACTGGTTACATGTAAAAATCTGATATAGAAAATACTTATAAGTAAAAAAAATACATGAAGTACACAAATACAGATCCACGTATAAGGTATAAGACATATGCATATGATATAATAGTAAATAATAATGATCACGTGACATATAATGATACAGTTATATAATACCAGTCATGAGGATACATATACTACAGAAAATACTATTAAACAGTAGAAACGGAATAGTAAGCGTGGGAAGTATAGTCCATTGTAGTCAATTTCGACAGCTGCTGGGCCACCTTCTCATTAAAAGGCAAAGGTAATGCTGGAATACGGGTGTTGGTCCAGGAAAAGTTAGTGAAATAAGCCCGCTCTCTTATGATGGTGCTTATTCCCCTAACATTGTAGGTGGGCATTGTTCCACTGCAGCCGTCCGCAGCGACGAACAGTCTTGAAGTTGTAGACGATCCGTCCGGGCATGCGATGTTAAACTCTTCGACTGCAAAGCATAGCCAGGTTCCGTTATTCAGCCTGTAAGCAAACTTATTCTTGTCAAAAGGGTAAAGTAAATTCAGACAACGTTCAAGCGTGTGAGGGAGAGAGCCGTTAAGGACTAGACCTAACTCACATGCATTCGCTGATATATTATGGAATTCAAAAGAGTCAGCTTCATAAACTTTATTACCCATGGCATTAGAACAATGAGTGAACCGATCAAGGTCTCTGACGACCGTAAAAAGTTCCTCATTAGGGGAAATTAATACGTAACCAGAAAAATTTGATATTACTGGTAGTGAGCTATTAGACATGCAGAATAATTGAAGGGAATATTATTCATGATTCTGTAATTCTCTACGCTTACTGAAATTAAGCTGTAATAAAATTCGATCTGTGTGGGGTTTCCTTAACAAAGGTTCATAGCCAAGTATCTTATGCACATTCTCTAGGGTTAATGATAAATCTTTAATAGGCAAGAGATGCGGCGAAAGAACTCCCTTTGTAGCTTGCGTAATTGCTTCTACATAAGCTTTGGATTTTTCAATAAAATGGGAAATTTTCCCATGAATATGATCTACTTTTGAATTGTAATATGCTAATGTTGCAAGTAAATATTGCATATCCATGATCTGATTTATATTACTAGAATGCTCGTTTACCAATGTCATAAGCTGATTTATTGACTCTAATTGTCTGTGAAGTTCAAAGAAAATTGATTCATTTTGATGTTGTAGAAATTCTATTCTCTTATTTTGTTCATTAATTTTAAGACGATTTGCAATTCCCAAACCTAAACTTGTAACGGACCCAAAAATATTGAGCACCGCGAATAGAATGGGGTTACGTCTTTCTACGCTATTATGACTTACAGTCCACATAAAAAGTTCGCGAGCTAAGCCTTCCGCTTCAGCTGTCTTGTTTTGCAAATCATAAGATAACATCTCAGCTACAGACAAAGTCTGTGCAAGTGGATCCTCTGGGTTG
>NC_061108.1:85475284-85477784 GCF_015104395.2 Macrobrachium nipponense
CAACCCAGAGGATCCGCTTGCACAGACTTTGTCTGTAGCTGAGATGTTATGTTATGATTTGCAAAACAAGACAGCTGAAGCAGAATGCTTAGCTCGTGAACTTCTTATGTGGACTGTAGGTCATAATAATGTAGAAAGACGTAACCCATTCTCATTATTTTTGGGTCCGTTGCAACTTTAGGTTTGGGAATTGCAAATCGTCTTAAAATTAATGAACAAAATAAGAGAATAGAATTTCTACAACATCAAAATGAATTAATTTTCTTTGAACTTCACAGACAATTAGAGTCAATAAATCAGCTTATGACATTGGTAAACGAGCATTCTAGTAATATAAATCAGATCATGGATATGCAATATTTACTTGCAACATTAGCATATTACAATTCAAAAGTAGATCATATTCATGGGAAAATTTCACATTTTATTGAAAAATCCAAAGATTATGTAGAAGCAATTACGCTAGCTACAAAGGGAGTTCTTTCTCCGTATCTCTTGCCTATTAAAAATTGATCATTAACCCTAGAAAATGCGCGTGAGAAACTTGACTACAATGGACCATACTTCCCACACTTACTATTCTAGGAAGGACATTCGTTTCTACTGTTTAATAGCGGCGACCCTAGTGCTGGTGGTGATTTTAATCATCGCGAATGTATTTGTATGGCATAGGATGAGGAGAACAAGTATGGCTGGTCAACAGAACGTCGGACCCCACCTATGGCCCTTAAGGCATTTGAATTTAAAGCCATTTGAAATTGGCCATTTCATTTGACTCAAGGAGGTTGTCTGGAACTGTGACATGTACGAAAAGCTGTATGAAACGCTAGCTAAATATGTAGTAGAAATCTCCTTGGCTATGTATTCCATATGAAAAGAATGAGTATCTTAATTACAATCTACCTTAACTATTTTATCTATGAAAGTAAAACAATGAATCATTGTTTGTGTGCATCTACGCACTGGGAATCTATATAAAGTGCACCTAGATTAATAATTTAGATTAATCACTTATAATAATCATTTGTATTAATCATTTATTGAATAAACAAATCAGGTAACCTATAATCAATCTGTTACCTTGCATCGTATCACATTTTGGTACCATTAACTTCATTTACTATATGATTTTTATCATGTAATCTTTGTGTCATGCAGTTATCAGAAATACGTTAGTATTTTCTGTAGTATATGTATCCTCATGACTGATATCATATAACTGTATCATTATATATCACATGTGATCATTATCATTTACTATTATATCATATGCATATGTCTTATACCTTATACGTGGATCTGTATTTGTGCACTGCATGTATTTTTTTACTCATAAGTATGTATATGTGACCAGTTGTATATCATTTCTTGAACACTTTGATGGAGGTTATATGTTTATCACATCTTTGCATCTATATTTTAAAAAACCACACTGTTACAAGTCAAGTGCAAGTCAAACTTTCTGCATAACTATAATCCAATGTTTGATTTCATATAGCGGACCGAGCATTATGTAATGATTACATATAAATCAGAATGTATTGAGACATGTTGTGTTAATGTGATGACTCCTGTATTCCAGTAGGATCTTGCAGCATTTGTAAACAACAGTTAGTGAATAGCTGACATTGACTTGACGTTGATTTGACGACGCTTTGTATCACATCTTCATTTGTATACACCAAGATCATCAGTTTAAAAAGGTAACGCCAACCGATGCCACATTGGCACAATACATGTTGTCGTTCTCATGATAGTCGTTCTCATGATAGTAATATTAATGTCAAGAGTTTAGTAATAAAAAATTCTCCTAAAGATCTTGCAGACTGCATATATGAAATTCCTTGCAAAAAGAGTAATAAAGTCTATTACTTACAAACCGGTAAATCTCTTTCACAACGTCTCAAGCAGCACCAGTATTCTGTGAGAACTGGGCAAATATCGAATGCATTATTCGTACATATGAGAGATTTAGATCATCCTATTAACTGGAGTCAAGAAAGAGTCTTAATCCCATTTAAGGACACAGTTAAATGGAATATCATTGAATCTAGTTTCATCAAGTCAAATAATGGAAATGTTCTAAATTTAAGTCTTGGTTTATTTAAACTTGATGCCTTTATAATGAAAAAGTTGTAGATAAATATAAGCAACAAAATCAATATATTCAGTTTTTACATGTTTTGGACTGTACTGATACTTTGTAGTTTCGGTTAGGGTTAAATCTATGTTTAGGTTTGTGACCGTGTGATATCCGATAATCCTGGATTATCTCTTTAATCTTTACCCTTTTGACACTTAACCATCTGGTATTCTTGATCTTGTTGTGTACCTGAGAACTTTCTCTCCAATTGTATTTCATTCGTTCCTTGACAATGTCTTAGTGAAGACGAAAGCGCTCGGATTTATGACTATCATTTTCTTGTGGTATTCGCTTATTTAATGAAGTCACGTGCATCTACTGTGATTTTTTAAGCATATAAATGTGTATGTATACATA